>NW_007731846.1:126993-128387 GCF_000696425.1 Galeopterus variegatus
ATATTCAGGATGGAAATATAACTTTAATGTCATTAGTAATATAGTTGGTAGGTAAAGCAAGAAGCTAGTGAGATCACTAGGGCATGAGTATAAATAAAAAAACAGTCTGAGCACTGAGCCAAAGGATGCTCCAAAATCTACAGGTTGCTAAGATGAGGAAAAATCAGCCAAGAGACTGAAAAGAAGTTGCCAATGAGGTAGGAGGAAAAACCAAGTAATGTACCGCCCTGGAGGCCAAGTGGAAAAAGTGTTTTAAGGAGGTGGGAGAGGTCAAGAATCTCAAATACTGCTACTGAATCAAGTAAGATGATCTGGGAAATGTCCATTGGATTTAGCAACATGGTGGTCACTAGTGACTTTGACAAGAGCTATTTCTCTGGAGTGTTGAGGAATAAAACTGACTAAACAGTGTAGAAGGGAATTTTGAGAAAGGAAGACAGTGAATATCGACACTTCCTTTGAATACATTTGTTGTAAAGGAAAGCAGAGAAATGAAATAAAATGTGAAAGGAGATGTGGATCAAGGAAGTTTTTTGATTTTGTTTTGTTTTTAAGAATGAAGGTAGGGTGCTTGTATGCGGATGGTATTGATTCACTGTGATGGAGGAGGGGGGAAGAATTGCTGGAGCAATACTGTTGAGCAGGTGAGAGGATGGGGTCTTGTCAACAGCAGAGGAGTTGTCCTTTGGTCGAAACAGCTGTAGTGACAAGAATGAGATTGGATCGAATAAGTTAATACTATCAAATAGTACCCATTTACCAAATTGTTACTTGGATTTTTTAAATTCAAAAATTTTTCCTTCAACATATCCAAACACTCTTATTCCCACTTAGTGGTCAGAGAAATGGAAAATGAAACTGCAGTGAGATAACTTCATCCATCAGACTGGCAAAGATAAAAAAGTTTGGTAGGATACTTTGTTGGAGAATGTGAAGAAATTGTTACGCTCATACTTGCTGTTGGTGGGAGTGTAATTGCCCCTATGGAGGGCAATTTGGCAAATATTTATCAAATTTACAAGTGGAAAATACCCCTCATGCCAGAAATTCCATTACCAGTTTATTCTATAGATATACTTACACATGTGAGAAGTAACATTTATTCAAGATTATTTATTGCAGCACTGTTTGTAATAGGAAAAGCTGATAGATAACTTAAACATTTATCAGCAGGAGACTGATGTAGAAATTGTGGTGCGTTCATATAATGGAATTTGGCATAGCTATAAAACAGGAATAGGGAAACCCTTTATCTATTTATAGGAAGAGATCTCTGAGAAGTACTCTTGAGTAACAAGGTAAAGTATAGAACAGTGTGTACGTGTTGCTACCGTTTGTGAAAAAATCATATATATGTGCGTCATACATACATACACACACACACACACACACAC
>NW_007731846.1:129553-130781 GCF_000696425.1 Galeopterus variegatus
TTTTTTTTTGCAGATATCTGTCTGCCTTCTATCTATCTACCTGCCTACCTACCTACCTACCTACCTACCTGTCTGTCTATCTAGCTAGCTAGATATATATATAATTCCATTATTGTTGCAGTGTTTATGGAAAACAAGCTGTATAGTTGTTGCTTGAAGAAAGTGTAGTGCAATTCTTCCAATTTAACTTTCTATTTTTGTTCAGTTAAATTTCTTTCAGATTCTGGGCAAAAGAAACCTTGTTTTTGTTATATACATTTGACCTACATCAATATAAGGAAGTTATGGCCATTTCGTTTTCCCTTCAATTACTTAAATATGCCCTTAGGCTTTGTCTGGAGAAAAGAGACTTTACTATACAATGAATATGTCATAACAAATGTTATGTTAAAATCATACCTGGGAGTAAACCCTTTTAGATTCCTTAAAGTGATATCAAGTTAACTTATGATAAATATTTACACCTTTTGGAATGTAGGATTTTGTTTTTAATGTTATTGACTTTACTTTCTAAAGTGCCATTTGTCAAATAAACTCATTTCTAGGAGTCAACAAATGGTGTTAATTTCAAGATTTCTAACATATAGTCTTGAAACACTATAGTGGTATCTTTTGTCAGAACAAAGTAGTATTTGACAATTCAAAGACATACTTTTTCTGAATGGTGTATTGTTAAGAGGAAATACTTGTGAACAAAAGGTAGAAATAACCGAATGAGGAATCAGGTATCACAGGTTGAGAGCAAGAATAGTGAATAGAATATATGGGCAAAGTCTAATGGCTTGAATGACAGCTCAAAGACAAGACGGGATTTCACCCTTTCCAAAACATTACTTTTGTGTGCTACTTTAAAGCACCTGGCTGTCTTTCTTTAATTCAAATGATAGTAAATTTTTAATGCTTGAGCGTGTATATAAGCTTCCACTTACTCAAGAGTCTTAGAAGTAATTGCATTTTATTGGACTTCATTCTGTAACCAGAAGAGTGGCAGATCAAGCTAGTACATGGTCAGGATAAATAAAATAACATAGGTGGAAGCTAAGGTAAGATTTTGGAGCTAAAGATCATTTTTATAATAGGAATGTTATGTTGTGATAGTATTAACAAGCATATTTTATCTACTTATTTTATGATGTATTTCTTATTGTTTTTTTTTTTCCTGTTTTCTTTGTCTTTTTTCATGACCGGCAACGGATCGCAACCCTCAGTGTCGCGCCTGTACCGGACC
>NW_007731846.1:131956-145824 GCF_000696425.1 Galeopterus variegatus
GGGAGCGCCGCTGCGCTCCCAAGCGGCGCACTGTAGCAGTGCGCCACCGGGCCGGCCCTTATTGTTTTTTTTTTAAACCAGAAACATTTTGATTAGTTAAAAATCTTTTGAAAAGGGGTAATCAGTTGGCTAGTTTTATTTTTGGTATTTTACCAAATAATTTGACTACTAGAAAAGTTGGTTTGGCTATATTTTACCACAAAATTTCTAGTAGAGCAAAAGAAATAGAAAATTAATATAATCAGGGATGTCATCCTCATAATATTTATACAAAGAATTTTTTAGGGTTTTCTTTCAGGTAGATTAAAATGAAAACAACAATAGAAATAAAACTGCATAAACATTTACTATACCTCATTTTGGTAGAAGTAAATGAGGTCCAGAGAGATTAAATAATTTGCTCAAGGTCATATAGCTGGTTAATGTCAGTGCTAGGTCATAACTTGGGCTTCCTAACTGCCCTCTGAAATGCTGGCTCCTTCAGAGCATCTCTTGCATCTACCTGGACTCTTGCATTCATGCGGTCATCATCCTGCCCATNCAGGGCAAAATTGGGACCATGTCTTGTCTACTGCTATGTCTCTCCTACTGCTTTCTCTTTTTCATACCATGCATTTGTGCCCAAAGAGACTAGCTTTCCTCACATCTTCAAACGTGTATGTTTTTGTTGTCAACCACAGAGCAGCATGCCTCGTGACTTAGCTACTGTGTATTTTTGGTAGGCTCTATGAACCTGGTCTCCAAGGTTAGTCCTGATATGGGACAAATGGGAGCCAGAAGAAATGAACAGATGCTTTAAGACAACAACTGGCTTATAAAATTCTTTTCTTAATAAAAAAATTCTTTTTCAAAATGTCAGAAGCTGAGTATTACACAAGTCTTTCTTTTTACATCCCTTCCATAACAAGCTGAATCTCTCCCCAGGCAGATGAATGCTTTAAGCCAATGAAGGAGATGGTTACAGACTCAGGCAAAAGAAACAAATCCAGTATTATCTTTCAAAATAATGTATGCATGTTATATTATTACTTTGCTGTTAGTAGATCTGAGTTTTATGGATTGCTTGCTAGCTAATTTATTTTTTATTTTTCTCTCCAACTATATTTTTTTGTGTTCCTTTTGTTGGTTTTTCTCATGCTGCATTTTCATGGACTCTTGTTTTAGCTTGTGTTCTCTAGAAAACAGCGCCCGAGGCAAGGATTAAAAAGCTGATATCTTGTTTGGGATGGCTAAAATACAGAGTTGGATTGAGAATGACACAAGACACGACTAGAGAGGCAGGCAAGAGCTGATGCGTGTAGGGCCTTGGGGGCTGTGTTAGGGATTTAGGACTTAATCCTAAGGGCATTGGGGAGCTCAATGAGTTGGTGTGATTTTAGGAGTGTCCAGAGCTTCCATTTCCCTTTACAGTTCCTGAAATTACTCAATAGTTTAAGTCGTGATGTTTAAATGCATATGTTATTATAGTCATTAACACTTGGAAATTAGCTCACTAGAACTGGTAACCAATTCTTGATCAATTGATAACCAATTCTTGCAGAAATGTGATGTAGGAAAGGTAAATTTTGAAGAGAAAGGAAGCAAACTGAGGATATTGTCTCAGAGAGAAGTTTCCATCATTCTTTGTATGAGACCGATAGAGGATTGGAGAAGACAGTCCTGAAATACAAGCCTAAATAAAAAAGAACAGGAAACAAAGCAGAAAAGGGGAAAGAGGAAGGAAACTGATATTTACTGAGTGCTTACAAGAGGCCAAGTTCTGTACTAGACCTTTCTTTCTTTGTTAGCTCATGTAGCCATCAAGGGAGTCATAAAGAGTAAGTAATTCTGCCCAACTGATAATTTTACCCAATCTTGTCATGAATAAATCTGTTCCTTATAGTCCTTCACTCATTTAAGAAGAATTTTTGGATCACTTCCTGCAGTACATCACTTTCACTAATGACCTTACCTTTCCTTACCTCCCTGTATCTGTGCCCTTTGATGGTGTCCTCTCACACTGACTCTGAGCTCTTATGGGCCTTGCTTTGGTGAATAGAAAATAGCACATGTGACACAAGCAGAGGCTTAAGAAGCACTTATGCATTTTCACTTGTCCTTTTGTAAGCTTGAGCTTGCTTGCTCTTGTATGTCTGCCTGGTCATGAGTAAGTTCCTGAACTAGCCTGCTGAAGGGATGTTAGATGCCCACGGAGGAGTGTAGAGAGCACTAACATGTATAAAGCAAATGTATTTCACAGCCCTATTTTCCAAAGCCATGTAGTCTCAGGTTTAGCCTAACCTTTTGGAATTACATATAGAAATGTTAACCTTGCAAAAGACAGGAAACTTTCCTCAGGCTAAAGTCTTTGTAACACAGCAAAGTTGCTGGCTCAAGGACAGACAAATTACTTAATTGTTATGTAAACATACTAATGATATTGCTGTAGGGAAAGAAGATGTTTGCTAAGAACAAGCTTTTGTTGGTGGATTGACTTAACTTTCTGCAAATTGCATTATGGAATGTCACTTTGCTTATTTCAATAATGTTACTAGTTTTCCATTTGTTAGTCATACTTCTGCTGATATCCTTGTGTCTTTGTAATGGTTAAATCAACTGAATTTTCTTGTAAAACTTCCTTGTCTTTACAATAAAAGGCAGCGGCTAACTTTGGAAGCAGCTGACACATCCAGTTCTTCCCCTCATAATGATGAAAATACTGAAGTGCAGTCCGTCCGGGCCTCAATGCATACATAGTGCTTGAGTATTTGCATAATTCTTTTCTTCATATCTGTTACACAGGGAAAAGAAGTGTAACAGAGGAGAGCTGAGACCAGCTGACCCTGCAAATGTGACAAAACAGCCAAGAACATTAGGGCCTACCCAACCCACTGCTCACTGCAGAGGCATGAATGAACACAGTTATGACCCAAAAAACCACTCACTTGACCTGTAGGCTTGTGAGCAATAACAGTAGATGGTTGTTGTCTAAGCCACTGAATTTTGGGGTGACTTGTAACCCAACATTGTTGTGGTATTAGATAACCTGCTATGCATCAGACATTGTGATATGTGCTGGAAATAAAAAGATGAGTAATAGATAGCCCTGTCCTTTAGGTGTTCATTTTCTGGTGAGGAAACCAGCAACACTGGGATCACTGTTATAAAAATAATAATATTGATAATAATAATAATTGCTCTATGGGAGCCAAAAGGAGGGTGCACCCAGCCACCTGAGAGAGTGTGGGATAAGGAGGTGGCATTTAAGCAGATTCTTAAAGAGTGGGGAAGAATTCCTCTTATGGGGAAGAGAAAAGAACATTTGAGATAGAGGGAAAAATATGTTCAAAGAGAGGGAAGTATATCAAAATAAAAGTCAAGTATGTGGTGGGGCTAGAGTTGTTGGTTGGGAAGAAACAGGAAGTGTCTTGGGCACTTGTGGTTTCAACTTACTTTTGGAGTATTCAGGACACATATTTGTAATTGTTCATGATAGATACACTATATATGTCCTTGAGTAAACTGTGGCCAATTTGTTTGTTCTATGAACCACCATTATTGATAGTAATAACAACAACTGAAAAATTTCAAATAGTAATTGTTGTAAACAAAATCAACAGTATTAGGGGTACAGATTTATATATAAAGAAAAGAGGAGATGGCCCTCTATGATTGGGTAGTAGTATTGTTATATGCTAATTACTTAGAAAGAACTCTTTTTTTTCCTCCCTTATTTCATTACTTCTGGGAAGGACAATGATTTCTCAAGTATCTCTAAAATCTCTATTAACCACTGTTTCTCACAAGACACGACTGACTTTCTAAAGAGATCATCTTCTCTTGGACTTTCTCTTTTGGTTACCTACTAGGTTACCCTTTCTTCCTTTATCTGCTACATTTTTTAACTTAGATAGTAATCTTTTTTTTATTAGTTATGAATATTAATGAGATACAAAGCTGATTGTCACCACTCATACCCAAGATGTGAAGACCAGATCCATACTGGTAGCATGCACCTTACCACAAATTGTGTTTGTACCCCATGTCCCCAACCCAATTATCCCCCACCTCTTTCCCCCCCACTCCACTTTGTATCCCAAGGTATGTTCTCTCCCTCTGCAAGTCCAGCGCACCACTGTGGACTTTCTTTCCTTCCTTCTTTCACTCTTAGGTCCCACGTATGAGTGAGTACATGCGGTATTTATCCCTCTGTGCTTTGCTTATTTCTCTCAACATAAGTTTCTCCAGGCTCATCCATGATGTTGCAAGTGGGAGAATTTCATTCTTTTTTATGGCAGAGTAGTATTCCATCATGTATATATACCACACTTTCCTTATCCAATCATCCATTGATGGACATTTATGTTGTCTCCATGTCTTGGCTGTTGTAAACAGAGCTGTGATGAACTTGGGAGTGCAGGCCTCTCTTTGACATGATGATTTCCATTCCTTTGGGTATATACCCAGGAGTGGGATTGCTGGATTGTAAGGAAGATCTGTCTGTAGTTTGAGAAACCTCCATAGTGATTGTACTAATTTACAGTCCCACCAACAGTGCAGGAGTGTTGCCTTCTCTTCACACCCTCGCCAGCATTTGTTTTTCACTGTCTTTTTGATTATAGCCTGTCTAACTGGGGTGAGATGGTATCTCAATGTAGTTTTAATTTGCATTTCCCTGATCACTAATGACGTTGAACATTTTTCCATGTACCTATTGGCCATTTGTATGTCTTCCTTTAAAAAATGTCTAATCAGCTCCTTTGCCCATTTTTAAAAATTGGGTTATTTGTTATTTCACTGTGTAATTGCTTGAGTTCCTTGTATATTATGGATATACCCTGTGTATAGTCACCTTAAATTATTTCTCATAAAGGAACTAAAATTAATATTAACTGGTGTTGGGCCTTAAAAACTAACGCCACCTTAAGTGACATTACAAGTGGATTAACGTGGCAGCCTAAGACGGTGCTGGGAGGAAGTAGGGTGGGAGTGTCTGCATGAACCTTGCCTTAGCCCTTATTGGCCGCACTTGTGAACACTGTGTGATTGCAATAGATAGGCATTGAGACAGAACCCTTAAGCTGATTGGAGGATGTAAAAAACTTGCCTTTTCCATTTGCCTTTAAAAGCAAGTGCTTGTGTGCTAATAAAGGGAACTGCCTCGACAGAACCCCTGCCGCGTCTGAGTGTCCTTTAACCCGGCCCGTGTGCTCACCTCTCTTCACAGCTCTCTTCCCCCGTCTCCTTCTAAAGGGGACAGGAGGGAAAGAGGAATCCGTGCAGTTCGCTGGCCCACTGAAAGGAACGAGGCTAGGGCTGTACGGGTCAGCCGCTGGCGGACCCAACAAACTGGCATGTTATTAAAGTGGAAGTAAATAGTAGCAGACTGAGTGAAAATGTGGATTCTTAAAAAGTCAGTGGTTTTGATGATATCTGTTTTTCTCTCTTATCATAATTTACCAGGTTAAACAATCTGTCCTAATGGTTATTCAGTGCTTCTCTTGAAAGTTTCTTGAAGCTTAATGGCTTGATAATCTCCCAAGCACATGTGATATAGAAGGAAGTAATAAGTGAAAAACCTGAAGGTTATACAGCAGGGTGGAAAATGCTGCTTTTGAGGATACGTATACAACCTCTGTTAGATTTCTTCTCTGCTACTTTGGATTGAAAAGTGAAGGTTCTGTTAAATAGAGTGCTAATGTACTTTTTCCATGATAAAATGCAATAAAGTCCTTCAGGAAATATTAGGCCTAGCAGCAGATGTCAGAGAAACAATTCGTTGCAGATTTCTCAGCAGTAGAGAACATCTCAGTCAATTCTCCTTAAGATGTCACAACAAAACAATTACAGGATAGATTGAATGGTGGGAAGGAGTGAAAAATAAAGATGTAGGCTGCTCATATCTCAAGTAAGTGTCATTTTTTTCTCTTTAAGCACAGACGCAATTAAATGAATGAATTCTAAGGTAGGGTTGAAACTAAAATTGGCTTTAAAGTAAAATATCTTCTGGTTTACTCATTTTGCATTCCCGTCTTTGTGGATTACATTTGTGTATTACAAATGCTAATCTTCTAGAGGTAGTAGCTAATTTTAGAATTTTATTCAGATTTTGTTTCCTTACTTAGAAAAAAAACCACAACACTTCACAAATTCATAATGTTATCTCTTCCACTTCTGTGCATTTTTTTCAACTGCTTCATTAATTTTTCTCTTTTTCTTCCTAATACTGATCAGTTTAGTATAAAAATTTTTGTCTTTTGTTTTGCTTTTGGTATTTGGCGATTTGTATTTTTTAATGATTGATTTTTTTGTGGCTTGATGCAGCAGTGTTTTAGTCCATGGGATGTATTTGTTAGTTTTATCTATCTTTGAGTTTTCAATGAGCTCAGGATACAAAGAATTTAAACACACAGCACTCCTTTAATACAGCAAACAGTAGCAACAGAAGCAGAGGAAATGAGAGAAGAGGAAGGGCATTTCCCTTTCTTCATAGCTCTTTGTTATATTTTAACGTGGTAGCTGTTTAATTCTGTGGAGAGTTTAAAAATGCAGTATATCTGGAGAATGCATGTAGTTCAAGTTGTGCAATATTATTTATGTCTATTTAAAAGAATAGTAGCTAGCATGTACTTTGGACTCAAATGTTGACTATGATGTGGAATAAATTTAGTAAGCTCATTGCTTTTGCTTCCTTTTAGAAAGCTTTTAATCTTTTTTTTTTTTTTTCTTTTTTTTTTTTTTTCTTTTTTTTTTTTTTTCTTTTTTTTTTTTTTTCTTTTTTTTTTTTTTTCTTTTTTTTTTTTATTTTTTAAGGAAACTTTTGGAGCAAGATACCAACAATACAACCTAATAAAATCTTACCTTCAGGCAAGCCTCTTGTATATAAAATCAGAGTCCATAGTGCCAGGGCTTTCTATTAGTACCATCCATTTTGTTAGCATTTTTCCAATTTATCTTGCGTTACTAACTCTCAGCATACTATGCCTATTGTAAATATTTAAGCATTACTGTTGACATAAAGATAATACTGACAAATTGAGTTAACGTTTCTGCTGAGGATTACTGACCATGTGTAGCACAGAACAACTTTGACACCCACACCGAACCCTATACTCAGGCCAAATTGTGTTTAGTCTACAATACAGCACTGTTCCTCAAATTAATTTTTAGCTTTGATTTACACAAAACATAAAACAACCTTTCTTGCATCAATTAATTGTTTGACTTTCCTAATACATTTCCATTTTAATTAGATTATGTCTATATCAAAGGGAAAGGAACGTGTGTAAAATGTCAGTGTCCTGGGTGTACATACCCACCCATCCTGGGGTACCGTAACTTTGTGTGATCTGAATACAAGTGAAATCTGTTGTTTCTCACCCGAGACTGCTCTTTCTTGTGTTATACCTTAAGTTATGCACATGTTTCACATTGTGATTGGTTTTAACATTATTTAACTGCACTAATGGAAAATAATTTGGAGAATTTTATCTTGAGGAGCAACCTCATACCCAACAACAAAAAATTATCACGTAAAGCGAAAAAGACTACTAAAAGTTGAAATCCCCATTTGTGTATATTGAGATATTATGGCAACCCATTAGGGGATTTATTTCTTGTATTGCACAAGTAACCAGATGATGACCATTTTGATTTTTCATTGAGCCCTTTGTGTCAATCTTGGTTTCATATTTTTAACATAGTTATCACTATAAAAAATTTAGAAGAAAGTTTTGTAAAAATAAATGGAATGGCATTCCCCATACCACTTAATTAGGGAGGCATTTTGGAATCCAGGTCTTTTTAGACTCCAATAGGTTAATAAATTAGCATGAACAATTTGTTTTGCTGTTTTGATTAAAGTCAGGTTCCATAGAAAAGCTTACCACCACTAGATTGATGGAGTTCAAAACACACATTAATTTGAGTTATTTCCTTTTTCTTAATTCACTGATTTATATGAGAAAGCAATGACAAAAGCCTGGGTTACATCAGGAAGACAAAATTATATTTTGGTTAAATTGGATCTTTCTTAATTATTTTGCAATTTAATTTCTTTCATTGCTTCAGTCAGAGCCCCAGGATTCTATTTACAACTGTAGCTTACTCTAAGTAAAAGAAAGCTATATTCTTCAGCTTATTCTTATGAAATGATTTTTGCATCTACTGGTTTATGTCTTAGAAATTTGTAAAACGGTTATTTAGGCAAAGGAAGCCTTTTCATTACTGTTACCTTCTTTTTTTTTTTTATATGTTATATTTTTCTGTAAAGCCTATTTTCAGAATTGTCATACAAGATTGCTGCTATTTTTTCCTTTAAAAAATCATAATTACAGAATTAAGATAGAAAATTTAAATACTTATTGCAAGGGTTTTATATCCTCAGATAGAATGTTACCTATCTGTGACAGAGTGGTCAGAATTAAAATGTCCTGAAAAGATAAATATGAGGTGGATATTATATTTTGAAGTGCCTGGCTAATTAAGCTGTTGGGGAGCAATTTCCTAATGAGATGCTCCTCAGAAAAGGAAATTGAAGTTGGGAGAAATTCTAGAAATGTGATAGATCCATGAGGTATAAGATGCCTGAGGTTCTACTTTCATTAATTTCTTGGAGAGATCTATAGCCTTCTATTGGGAAGCACATGGCTTTGTTGAGACTCTTCAGGCTTTGTGACATCAAATAGCTCTTACAAAACAACAGTGTTTTGAAGAATCACAAACAGATGGATTGAATTTCCCTTAAAACACAAAAGGGTTTAAAAATGTTGAGGAGAAAAAAATAATGCCAATCCCTAACTTTCGGAAAAGGGTTTGAAACATTTTCCAGCCTCAGATTACTGTTGGGCGCACTTATCACGGCACATTGACAGGCTCGTGCAGAGGCCTACCTGCTCCTGAACACACCATGATTGAGTCAGTTATTCAGATTCCATGTTCTGGTGTTTAGTCCCTGACCAGGCCATAGACATCAAATTCCAAAAGAAATTATACTCCCACCTGATACTAAACTCCAGTTTTTCAAAGTAAAAAAAATGAATAAAATTAGTAGGTTTTTTTAGGCTTTAGGAAAAAAATGTGTTTATGGCTGGTGTTTCCTGTTTTGGTTCTAAGTTAGAAGAAGGACCAAAAAATGATAATTTTCAAGGCCCTGGGTACTTGGAGTGAGTTATTGATGACCAAGTAGGGAGGCATCTCGTATGGTGTTTTCAATACCATCATAAGTAAGACATTTTTAATAAGCAAATAGTATATGATCCAGGACAGAAAAATTTAGGTAAATTCTGATGGTTTAGGTGGCAGATAAATGGAATTTGAGCAGAAGAGTGTCATAATCTAAGTTTAATTAAGATTTGCTTGGCTATCATATACTATGCATTGGATCTTGGTGAGGTAATGATGACATCAGCAGCTAAAATTTACTGAATTCTTATTAGTGACTAAGTACGGTGCTATCTTTTTTTACATGCATTGTGCCATCTCATCCTCTTGACAACCTTATGAAGCCATTGCTATTATTATCCCTATCTTACAGATGAGGAGACTGGAATTTCAGACATTAAACTTGTCAAAGGCCACACATTTCGGTCAGAGCCAGTCCTGGAATTCAGGGCAATGTTTTTCAACATTTTGCTGTGGCGAATTGTATAGTATAGTAGGTACAACTAAAGTATTATGGCTAATTAACCCAGATGTGAAGGCCCTAGAGATAAATAATAATGTACATTTGGTAGAAAACACTTATAGGAATGAGTAAAATAGAGGAGTGGAAATAGAGGGTGTCAAGATTTCAAGACTGGAGGGCTGGTGGGAAAATGTAATGTTTGGAACGTAATGATGATGGGAGGGGGAACTGATTCAGAGGTGGAAGAGATAGATAATGGATTCTGCCTTACATACATTGAGTTTGGGGTAACTGCAAGACATCTACACAGAAATGTCCAGTAGCCAGAAACAGAAAAGATGTTTTAGTTGAGGAGAGATGGCAGGCCTGGAACGGTGGAATACTGAAATGGTAATGGAAACCATGGGAATAGATGAGCTCTTCTTAGCTGGAGTGAACCTGGAGAGTGAAGAGTCAAGGACTAAAAACTGACCCTTAGGGGATGCTGAAGATATAATAGCCTTGATTTTGTCTTAGAATATTTATCTGAACTATTCGATATGAAGAAATAAGTGGGAGAGAGGAATTTATATTGCCTCGTTGCCTATAAGTGATCTGTTTAAGTAGAAACATGTCTGCTGTTCAATCTTTAATATTTTTGCTTTTAACAGTGATTGATACTATCATAATGACCTCTTCCATATGATATCGATTAATCCTGTATTTGTATAATTATGTTACTCTCTGTTCCCTTGTTTTTAAAGCAGGAGGAACACTTCCTACTTTTTCTCATTTTCAGAATTTATGTAGAAAGTGAAACGTGATGGAATCATATTTGAGTCATGATTATAGTTTCAGTTCTTCATTATAAAGCTTTCAATGTTTTTCTTGTATGATGTAAGACAGAAAAACCACACCACATTCTTTGTAACAGAATGATGACCACCATACTCTTACTGCAACAAATGCATTTCAGAAACTTTTAAAAAATGGAGCAATAGTGGGGCATATGGATATTTTGGTTAATTATTTCCAAGTGGGAAATATGCCAGCAATTTACACAGAGCAGTAGTTTGATTTAGGAGAGAAATCAGTAAATCTTGAGCTGAGACCAAAAAGATCTGGGTTAACAATTATGTAACCCACAACAATTCACCCAAAAATTTCTGTTCTTCAATAATTCATCCTAGAATTAATGAGCTGTTTCCAATTGTTTTTCATATTCTGCTGTCTTTTGCGTTTGCATCTTCCTCTTTGTGTCCTCTATTTCAGTCTTTTACTGGGGCTATTGTAAGGACTTCATACCTAGTCTTCCCTCTTCTTTCAGTATTCTTCAATTCATTGGTTTATGGCTCCAGAATAATACTTGTAAAATTTGATCTGATCATTTCATTCTCCTGTTTAGAAATCTTTAATGGTATACTCTTTCCTATCAAATTATACCCAAATAAATTAGTTGGCATGGCATTAAATGCTCTTTATTACCTGGTTTTAACTAAATTTCAAGCTTTATCATCCTATTACTTTCCCTCATGTACCTGATCTCTTGCATAGCTCTTCAAACACCACAATTTGAAGTCTCCGGACTGTAATTATTGTAGAGTCTGCCTTCTGCACTTCCCTTCTTCACATATGGGCTGGTTTTATATGGGAGAAAAATTTCTGAGAAGGATTCTTGTAAGTTAGTCGCTTTGAGAAGATATTTACCCAATAGAGCATGATATCCCTGAGAGCGGGGACAATGTCTTCTATTTCTATCTTCCCAGTTCCTAGAACAGTTCCTTACACATAGGAGATGCTCAGAAATACTGGTTGGTTTGAGCTGTGTTTTTCCACTAGCTCTGGGTCCCCAGAATCAGTGTGACTCATAATAACAGTCAGGGCAGTGATAAATGAAAGACAAGATGGTGCTGATTGTTGAGAAAGATCATAAGAGCCTGTGCTTTCAACAGGATTTTAGTTTGCCTCTGATCAGAGGTGAGGTAGAGCATCAGTTAGGATCCCAGCAGAGAACAGACGGTACAGTCAAAATGGTCTAATAGGGAAGAACTTAATGAGGGGACCATGAACAGAGAGAAGTGTGGACTAGCATAAGGAAACCAGCGAGGGATGGTGACATGTCCAAAGACCAACTATAACGGGAAGCTCTTTTATCTTTTCAATTTATCAGAAGAAAGGATGTTCCACAATGGGACTGACCAGTGTAATCCTTTGCCATGAAGTGACACTGGAACAGTGTAGTGACTCCTCAACCAACACTTTATTTCCCATAATAATTTCGAGGAAAACATTCAAAGAAGTCCATCCCCTCAAAACATTTTGGTGCTTATGCTATGCTGGCACATCCTCTTTGAGCGACGATTGTGACTTTTTTTTGTGCAAAAACGTAATGAAAGGATACATACAACAAAGGACTTCTGAAAGATTAGGAAAAAACATTCACTGGCCTGCAAAAAAGTTTCTGTGATCTTTTACGTTTTCATTAAACTTACTAACCCCAGTTTAACATCTCCTAAGACAAGTCAAGGCTTCTGAGCTCTTCTTGAGATTATGAGGTTTAAGGAGCTGTAGCTACACAGAAGTTTTTCTAAAAGTCTAACACAAGATAATGGAGAGGCAGAGGTCAATGGGTTGACTTTCAAGACTGACTTCTTTTAAGCTTCTGATCTCTGGGCCGAAAAACTGGAAGATGGTGTTTATTTGAATTGTATGTACTGTGAGGTCAGTAAAGCACCCCAAATACCATCTTATTTTTATTTATGAACTCTGTTTCCTAAAAGCAATAAGACACTTGTTCCCTACATTGTGTTGTTAGGATATGACTGAATACTTCAAGTGGCTAAAGCAAATTGGTTTGGAGCTTAGCGATACATAACATTAGTACCATTCATCAATTAAGGCAGGACTGCCTGTCTGCTTGTAATTTGGCAAGCAGCATTTTGTCTTCCAGAAGTACTCAAAGGAATTCTTCCATCAGAAGTGAAGGATGAGGAAAATTGTTCAATGAAATCAGCAAGACAAAATACTTGCCCTAATCAGACAGCAGCCACAAAGTTGCTACTGGGATGCATTTTCCACGGTGATGGTTGTTATTACGGGAAGGGAATGGAAAATAAATTAATCTTATTGTGTCTCAGTCCCTAGCTGTAAAATGAATAATGGCATCTATGTTGGGAGAATAAAATACCAGTAGATGGTAATTTCCAAAAGAAATCTACAGGAGAGGGCTACTCCATACATCCAAGCCAGGGGTTACGTTTATTGTGATTCTATTTTTGTACCCCTGAGTATATTGTTTAATTTTTTCAATAATATTATGGGACCTAATTTTCTCTGTAGTATAAATCAGGTCATGTCATTTACTTGCTTATATCCTTGCTTCCTATTGCAATTCACATTAAAACCCAAAGGTCTTCACATGGTCAACAAAGCACTAAGTGAGTTGGCTCGTTGATACCTCTCCAGCCCAGTCTCCTCCCCTGTCTCCCTCTGATTATAACACTCTGGTCACACTAGCCTTTTTCTTTTTCCTTGAAGTGGTTAAGCTCCTTCCCATCTTAGAGCCTTTGCATGCATCTCTTCCTAGATCTGGAATACTCTTCCCCAAGTCTTCACAGGTGTGGCTCATTATTTTCATTCAGTTGTTGGTTCAAAGGCCACCATCTCAAAGTAACTTTCCTTGACCACCTGATTTAATGTTGCCCTTGAGATGCTCTTTCTTAATTTAGCCTATTTTAATGCCCTTGTAATAGTTGACACTATCTAAAATTAACTTACTTATTTATTTGTGTATTTGTTTATCAATTGTCTTCTCCATAGGAAGGTAAATTCTGTGAGTTATCTAAAATTAACTTATTTATTTGTGTATTTGTTTATCAATTGTCTTCTCCATAGGAAGGTAAATTCTGTGAGAGCAGAAATCTTATTCATCTTGCTCATTGCTGCATACATGGTACCTTGCAGAAGGGCTGTCATCTGGTTAGTGATCAATAAGTAGTTTAGTTATTGAATGAATGCTTGAATGACAAGATATCTCCCAGGGATATTGCAAGCACATAAGAATATTATTTTCTCTACTGAAAACAAAAATAGAGGATCACAATTCCATGTACATTAACCATTGTACAAAAAACAATAGAGCATCTAGGAAGCTGGGATTTACTTTAGATTTTTAGGTTAACTTGAATCGATTTTTTAAAAACCTAATTTTTTAATAGGGTATTGTTATTTTAGCCTTGGTTCTAGTAAATCCTTAAGTGTATCAATTAAGTCTGAAAGGGTGCAC
>NW_007731846.1:146780-147276 GCF_000696425.1 Galeopterus variegatus
TGGTGAGTTTGGCAATATCGGTTTCTACTAGTCCTGACTCATTGATATAATAGCAACATTCTTCCCGGAGGAAGATACAAGTGCCGCCCTTGTCTGCTGTGAGGAGGTCTAATGCACGGTGATTTTGTAGGGTAACTTTAGCTAGGGAGGTGATTTGTCTTTGTAAGGCAGATAGAGATTCAGCTGTGGAGGTGAGGGCCTTTTATAGTTTGTTATTAATGTCTTGTACCGCCCATAAAGTATGTCCTAAGCCTCCGCCCAACAGGCCACTTGCAACAATTGATGTTGTTAAGGACATTCCCACTAGGACTGGGAGAAAGACGGCTCGACGCTGTCTTGGGGGTAGATGGAAAAGGTGGAAAAGCTCTGCGTGGGAATATAAAGTTAGCTGGGGAATGACTGTGACTAAGTAGCAAGGGACAGAGGTATTAGGAAAGATAAAGGTGAAAAGGGTTCCGTTGCACCAAAAAAAGGTGCCTGGTGGGGACGTTATGTG
>NW_007731847.1:0-8227 GCF_000696425.1 Galeopterus variegatus
TTCCTGGGAGGAGGGGTGGCGGAAGGATGACAACTAAAGAAGTTGACTTCAAAGTTCATTCATAAAAATGAATAAGCAAAAGCAGTCAGAAGGTTTTGGAGGAAGAAAAGGTTAGTGAAAGAGTAATCGACCCATGTGTTAAACGTATCAGTAAGGGTTTGTAATAGCAAAATAACAAAAACTTCTAAATAATGAGGTAATAGGCTTTAAACAAGAAAGAATGGGGGGCTCAAAAATTTTTAATATTTAGTTTACAGAAATCCAGGATGGATCCAGAAATAGAGCCCATCAGCAGAGTGCTTCCCACCATGTGGAAAAGGGACACAAGGTGCTCATGGTAACACATGCTGTCTGTTCTTTGGCTCCTCAAATAAAACAAAAATTAATATATATATATATATATATGTACACATGTATGTATCACAGCAAAAACAAAATCAGAAAGCAAGATACTAATGTCGATATGTGGGTAACTCAAACCTTTTTAAGGTTTCAAACATAAAATTTTAAACTCCAGCCTTGATGAGACACCCAGTTCATAATTTGGTACCCAGTCCCTCCTTCCCTCACATCAGCGATTGCATCCTTTTAAACAGCTATGATCTGGTCGGGTGACGAATGTCCTGGTGGCAGAATGGTCCCGGTTCTGCAATGGTGGTGGCTCGGGGACTGCGGGGGCCTGGGTGACTGCATGAGGCGGGCCAGGCCGCTGTGCACATCGGGCGGTGGCGGCCAGCACCTCAGGCACGTCGCTCATTTATTTCCTTTGCTGTCTCCCCTCCCTCCTGCTCTTTCTAAGGTCACTTTGCTCTCTATTCCTTTATTAGAAGTTTTCCGTGTTCATAGGTTTAATCACCATCTGTTTGCTTCTATGTCAGCTTCTCCAGATCTAGCTTCTCACCCAAATTCCAGTCCTATTTCCTCAAATGGGAGAAGGGTTTTGTTCAGATTAGTTCACTGTCACTGCAGAGCCACTATTAAAAACCCCGCCATCATCTTCTAATACCAAGTCCTCACTGGCATTGGGCTCCCATCTCTCACACTAACAGGCTCCTCTTTACCCGCCACACTCTGCGCCTAGTTTGAATATTTGTCTCTTGCAGATGCAATCCTATGACCTGATCCGGCCCTGTTCTCTAGATGTTTTGCAAGAGCCACTGGGCTGGGATACCTGGATCCCTCAATCGCCCTGCATGTTGTGATGAGAATGACGCTTGATCAAGTCTGCCAGTGATTTTCTATGTCCTACAAGGTCGTGTGGAACTTCCTCTGTCTCTCTTTCAAGGTCCTCTGTATTCCTGACTCTCTGCTCCCCTCGTACTCCATGCCCCCCACCCACCGCACATGCCCAGGTCACTACTATGTGCTTTGCCCGGATGGGCTCTGCGGGGCTGGTGCACCTGCCTCATCTCACCCCCTCCCCTGACCCTCGTGGAAATGTCAGCTGCTGACAGCTCACAGCTGCGTCCCCCACTGAGCATTGTCCTTACTGGAGGGAAATGAGTGCCCCCTTCTGGGGACCGCCTGTGAGCAGTGGCTGTCCCGTGGGGCTTACAAAGGCCTTTCCCCCTTGTTTCAATTTGGGACAACTCTAAAATGCCATCCCAGCTCCAAAACTCCCCATAGGAACAGATGAGGCCTCAGTTGCAACCAGATTGCTTTTCCCATGGCACAATCCTATTTTCTTCACATCCTAACAGGTATACATCCTGCAAGCGTTCCTCGACAAGCCTCTGCTCACAACTGTTTGTCTCTGAGTTTGGGAAATAAATCTAGGACAGGCAGATCCAGGAGTGGCACTCTAACATGGGATTTGGAGGGGGCTCGCTCCTCAGCCAGCTGCCAAGCACAGCCCCTGGCATGCTGCAGCAATGCAGTGTTCCAGGGGTACACTAGGAGTGGATGCTGGTGGGGGAGTCACTGGCTGCCGCAATATCTTTGGAGCATACGAGTTATGAGGGACAGAATGCCTCTAGGGACTTTGGGATTGGGTACTCATTTCCAAGTGACATCGACTTGTGGAAGACATAATAAAAGGCTCAGGGTGGTTGGGCACCATTTCAGGAAGAATGTGAAAGCCACAGGTACAGTCTCTTTGGCAGCATTCAGTTAAGCCCTGGTCCCCTCCAGTCAGAGAAGGACTCAATTTTAAGAGGTGTGCTGTTTCAGAGAAGTTTGGACTCTCAACTCCAGTAAGTCTCCTGTGCCAAGGTTGGAGCCCTAATAGGGAAGGAGCGGAACCCCTTAAAATCAGGAGGGGAACACCTGGGGAGATACAGTTCAGAATCACAGTCTCAAGTTCCTGTGACCCCAATAGGCCTGTTGTTAGGCTCCTACCCTCACTGGGCATGTGCTGAGTTGGGTAAGGGAGAAGAGGGAGTAGACAGTGAAGTTGTGCAGGAGCCAGGAGAGGCAGCGTGGGAATGTGTCTGAGGCTGCTGGATCCGGGGCGTGGGGAGCTGAACATCCAGCTGGATAAGGATATTTACCCCCATGGGAGCACTCTCTCCTGCTTCAGTATTTAACATTGTAGCAAATACACCAGGCATGGTGGTAAAAAGCCACTAGGGGGATTCTTGGAGGATCACAGTTAATGAAATAGAAATGCAAGAACTTGCGTGGTGCATGGTGGAGAAAAGGATCCAAAGGCTCAGAGAAGTGGGCACACTAAAGTGGATTTGCTACATAAAGCTTAAAAAACAAACAAAACAAAACAAAACAAAAATCTCCACCAGCCAACTAATTTTCAGGAAGGTCTCTGTTTGCCAAAGCAATGATGCTCGTGAGAGGGGCAGCAGCCTTACTGAGCAGCTCGGCAGTGCCTCTCTTCTGTAGCCCAGGGCTAACCAAAGCAAGAGATGCTCTTATCAAACTGGGCTCCCTGATGGACAAGACAATAGCAGCATTTCCAAATAATATAAGCCAGGTGCTGGTGCTTAGCTTTTGGAAGTAGTGTGGGCTCAATTGTTGCAAAGAGTGGTAGGACTGTACAGGCATTCAGGGGACCCCAACTTGGAGATGGTTAATAGAACATGATGTTCCTGGAGGCAAGATAAATGGGCTGCCAACAAGGGCATTGCTTAATTTACACAGTCAAAGGAAATCAACGATGGGTGAGCAGAGACAGAGGGCAGGAGCTCAGTACAAATCACAATCCCTTGCCCAGTTTCCAGATCACACCTGGAAGCCACTGGCAGAAGGAGTGGCTGATTCCTTATGTGTGAGGACCTTGCAATACCAGGCAAATCTATCCATTTGTTATTTCCCTACTCCTTCACCAGGGAGCTTAGGACCACTTAAGTAAATGTGCTTTGGGGAAAAGAATATTCTGCACTTTTAAGAATGTATGGGTCTGAATCAACATTAATACCTGGAGGCCCAAATGAACCACCGAGGTGCTCAGTGGGGGGCATAGCAGGGCTATTAGAGTCCTGGCCATGGTTGGCTCTCAGGGGGTCCACTGGTCCACGGGCCAACCTGATGATCCTTTCCCCATTTCCAAATACATAATTGGGAGGGACACTCTTGGTAGTTTGAAGAACCCTCACATTGATTCTTTAAATTCTTGGGTAAGAACTATTATAGGGTTATAGTGGGGAGGGCGAGAGGAAGACTTTCAAGCTGCTCCCCACCACTACAAAAAGAATAAATCACAAATAATGCTAAGTTCCAGAAGGAGTGGGGAATATTAATGCAACTCTCAAAGGCTTTAATATTGTAGTAAGTAGTCCCTGTCATATTCCCATTAATTTCACCATGCTGGCCCCCGCAAAAATGAAATGAAATGTGGCAGGAGATGGCAGCAGCCCCAGATGCAGCTACTGCACCCAATGTAGTGTCTTTGCTAGAGCAAATTAAAACAACCTCCAGCACGTGATCTGGAAAATGTGTCTTTTGCCGTACCTATCAGGAAGGAGAACCAGGTGCAGTATTTATTCCCATGGGATGAACAACAGTTAATATTTATGGTCTTGCTCCCAGCTTATTAAGTTCTTATACCCTTTGTCAAAATAGAGACTACAGGGACCTGCAGTTTATGGACAGTCTATAAAACACTACACCCTTCCATATGATTGACATCATGTAATAGGAGCAGGTGAGAGATATGGACAAGTATGCTGGAGCTGTTGGGAAGCACATACAACGTACACCTCTTAGAGAGGGGGGGATTCAGGTGACTTCAGATTCCGGACAGGATGGCGTGGACACATTTTCCTTATTCTGCCCACTGAAATCTCTAGACATCATATGTATATGTATATGTATATGTATATGTATATGCGTATATGTGCATATGTATATGTATGTATGTGTGTGCATGTGTATATGTATATGTGTGTATGTGTATATGTATATGTATGTGTATGTGTATATGTATATGTGTGTATGCGTATGTGTATATGTATATGTATGCGTGTGTATGTGTATGTGTATATGAATATGTATGTGTGTATGTGTATGTGTATATGTATATGTGTGTGCATGTGTATATGTATATGTGTGTATGTGTATATGTATGTGTATATGTGTGTGTATGCGTATGTGTATATGTATATGTGTGTGTATGCGTATGTGTATATGTATATGTATGCGTGTGTATGTGTATGTGTATATGAATATGTATGTGTGTATGTGTATGTGTATGTGTATATGTATGTGTGTATGTGTGTGCATGTGTATATGTATATGTGTGTATGTGTATATGTATATGTATGTGTGTATGTGTATGTGTATATGTATATGTATGTGTGTATGTGTATATGTATATGTGTGTATGCGTATGTGTATATGTATATGTGTGTATATGTATATGTGTGTACATGTATATGTGTGTATATGTATTGTGTGTATATTTATATGTATGTGTGTATGTGTATGTGTATATGTATATGTATGTGTGTATATGTATTGTATGTGTATGTGTATATGTGTGTACGTGTATGTATGTGTGTCTGTGTATACGTATATGTGTATATGTATATGTGTGTATGTGTATATGTGTGTATATGTATGTGTATTGTGTGTATATGTATATGTATGTGTGTATGTGTGTATGTGTATATGTATATGTATGTGTGTATATGTATTGTATGTGTATGTGTATATGTGTGTACGTGTATGTATGTGTGTATGTGTAAGTGTATATGTATACGTATATACACACGTGTGTGTGTGTGTGTGTGTGTGTGTGTGTATGGCTTTAAAAGGTGGAGAAAAGAGGAAGACTAGGTCGCAGCCTTGGGATTCAGGAGTGACGTGGTAGTGGGTTCCCTGTTTTTGTGTTTGCTTGGCCTCATATTCTAGTCTGAATACTAGAGAAGCCGGTAGCCTGGAAATGCCCATGCGTACAAACAGCAAGCACAACCACATGCTCTTCCACGTTTTGCTGCTGGTGCAGTGGCTGATGGGTCTGCCCGCTGTGCTTGAGAAGTGGTGGCCGTGGAACCGGGTGAAGAGAGCGGCAAGGGTGGAGTTAAGGAGGACTCAGAAGAGAACCTGATGACCAATCCATTTTAATTGAATTATTTACAATTTGATCTTATTGTTACCTCTTTTGAACATATTAATAATCAATGGTGATAGATCAAACATTAAATAAGCTTTCTAGGAATACGTACATTCTAAGTCATTCACTCAGTAGCAAAGATTCATTTTCATTGACTTTTTAACTTAAAAATCAGTCAGCCAACTTCAGAACAAGTGAATTGAAATATTTTAATGCATGTAGAATAGTCTGTCCCATTTAATAAGCAAAGATGAATGATTTTTAGTAACTTGAATGTAATTCGTTTGAAGTCTGTACAGTGAACCAACCATATGCAATTTTATTAAGATTTTATTTTTTATTAATAATTGAGTTTCTTGAGTGGCAGATAAATTGATTAGTAGAAAAATGGAGATGCTGTGAAACTAAAGCGTATTTAAATTAAGAAATGTTGAAGCCCACAAGCAGTAAATGTGAACATGAGCAGAAGTCAGGACCAGCTCTGGCTGCTGAAGAGACAGCCAGAGCTGTCACCAGCCCCTCACGGCAGGACACAGCCTACTATTTGCTGCAGTTTCTCCAGGCTTCCTCTTCTGCAGTTCTTATTCAGAGAGCAAAGTGAAAACATTCTGCCTTCAGCTGGTGGGGGGACCTTTAAGGAGCTTGGAAGCTCCCGAAGACCAGGACTGAGAGCCAGCCCAGCACCTCTGCACCTTGCATGACTGATTCCGATTCTCTTTGAAGATGCCAGGCCCCAAGGGAGACGGTGTGGCAGAGGCTAGGGGCTGAGCTCACCAGGGCTGGACGAAAGCACTCCGAATGCACAGTGCTCCATCCCTACCCATGAAACATGTTCAGAATTCCACTTTTAGGGCACGTCACACCAGGGTCATGTGTAATCCTACAGTATCTTTATTTGTTCTATAATTTAATGGTATACCAATAAAATAATTATATTATAGCTTTTCTTCATTTATAAACATAACAGAAAAACAATTAAATACAAGTAGAGCCATTATAAGGTAAAGTGTGTACATACAATAACCCCCGGAAGGAGGCTCCCACCGAGAGTACCATAGGGCTTTCACTGCTACACCCACAACTGGGTTTGGAGAGTGCGCTTTTATGTGTGTATTCTGTGAGTTCTTAGCTTGCTCCTTCTCTTATCCATGTGGGTTCTGGGCTGATAAAATGATAGGGGTCAGACACTCCCCTCCACCCACCTGCTCCACTCCATTAGCCTCCATCACGATCCCATGGACTTTGTTCTTCCACAGCTTTTCTGCTGTGTGTTCTGCCACCGAGTCTGACTTGAAGTTTTCCTCTAAATGCAAAAGTCAATTCTCAGTCTAGACACCCTCTCCACTTTTTCTCTCCATACCCAAGTCCCAGCCCTCAAGGGTTTCTTTTCATTTCTGCCTCCTAATTTTGGTCTGTATGTGCGCATTTCTGAAGCCAAGACCCCCTTTACAACAGCACATTCTGCTAGGGTCTCATGGTGTTCCACAAGCCACAGAAATAAAACTTGCATACAGTGGCAGGAAACGGACTCCCCAGCACGCCACACCCCACCCCAATCCTTGCTCTCCAGGTGGGTGTCTCTAGATCCACTGTCAGTGCCTAGTGCCAGGAAGACTCAGACCCCAGAGGGTCTCTTGCAGATAGTAGGGAATTGACCCCTTGGTGGGAGCCCTCGCTTGAGATTTACCAGTGAAAGTGTTTCAGACTGTGATGATTCTCACCAATAGCATCTCATTCCCCTTCGTGATTCCATAAACGTTACAGGGCAGCCTTCCTGGGGCCATTTAGCACAGGGACCGAAAGTATGTACAATGTTGCTGGAAACTAAAACATGTCAGCTTTCTTATATCAAGAGACCACAACATGGAAACTCCAACAAATCATAATAAAAATGAAAGGTGACCTGAATCTTTGCTCTTCCTTTTTCAGTCTATTTTTTGAAAAGTAAATCAATTGCTTTCTGCAGGATGGTCCCACTAGAGAACTGTTCTCTGTATTTTATCCTTTATCTCTTATACCACAGAGTGACCTGACTCCTTCTATCTTTAAATATCACTTAAAAAAAACCAACCAGGATATATTTTTGTTTAGTGTCATGGCTGTGAAAATTGTATACCATCTCACCCCACACATGCACATTACACGTTATAGGGGCTTTTAGTTTTGGGTTAACGACTTTTCAGTGAATGCCCCTCCCTACGCCCATCCATCCCAATCCAATTTCTACATTGTGCTGAAATGCTGTGGCACCTTCAGTGAAACAAGACTCAAAGTAAAATCATGACTCATCCCATCTCCCTGCCCAAAGTGCATGACTGAATGGCTGATCACGCATGATTTCTGAGTAAAACCCCTTCTGGGTAGATCGTCACCTGTCCCTTCCTTACTCAGACTGGTGCTGCAAGGCCAGAGTCAAAACCCATGAAACGATACATGCGTAGTCCATAATACTTTCCAATAGCCCTTTACGATATAGGTCAATTATAAAACCAGTGTCAATAGAGAGACCTCGTGTGTGATAATATTCTAATTGCAGCGATAATAGCATGCACACCAGAGTTCATCTTCAGTCCACAAATGGGGGTGGGAGGGTGAGGAAGAAGAGGTGGTGGTGGCTGGGGCTGGGGGAGGGTGTGGCCTGCTATGAGCAAGGTCCCCATGGAAGCCCACTGCCTGGTCCACGTGGCTCCATTGCCTTCTTTGTTTCAGGTGTCAGCTAGG
>NW_007731847.1:8237-13719 GCF_000696425.1 Galeopterus variegatus
AAGTCAGGCACAGAAAGAGAAATACCACATGTTCTCACTTATTTGTGGGAGCTAAAATAAACAACTAAATACACAAATAAACTGGGGGGGGAGGGAAGAAGACACAAGAATTACAATTCCTTGGAGTTGATATGACAAGTGAAGAGGTTGTTGGGAGGAAGCGGGGGGAGGAGGGAGGGAGGTTTCAGTAATTGGCCACAATAATCAAGCACATTGTATACTGACAAAATAAAATTAAATTTTTTTAAAAAACAGAACACGTATTGCTGCTGTTAAAAAAAGTAAAAAAAAGCCATACAAGTCATTTTCAGAAAATAAAAATAAAACCTGAGAAGATATTCCTGCTAAGCATAAATCAATCTCCTCTTAACATCATTAGAACATTTGATGGTATATTTTTATAGCCTAATTCATTTCATAGTTCAGTAATGCTAATGCTGCTTTGCTGACATGGAATAGAATTCCTATATAACTGAAACATTAATAAGACCCTGTGTATTTAGCAGTCAATCCTTTTTTTTTTTTCCTTTTTGTCTTTTTTCATGACCAGTCACGGGATTGCAACCCTCGGTGTCGTGCCCACACCGCGACCAGCAATGGGATCGCAACCCTTGGTGTCACGCCCGCACCGCGCTCAACCAGTGGGCGGACAGGTCTCCATATGAGATCTGAACCCTCGGCGGGAGTGCCGCCGCACTCCCAAGCGCCGCACTCTACCGAGTGCACCACCAGGACGGCCCAGCAGTCAATCCTTTAAAAAACATATATTGGAGATTGTAAAAAAAAGAAAAAAAAAAAGAGTTGGGGACCTGAATACCACTCTCTGATCATTGGAGAGATCATCTAGGCAACAAATCAACAGAGAAACACAGGACTTAAACTACACTTTAGACCAATTGGTCCTGGCATCTATCTACAGAACATTTCATCCGACAACTACAGAATATACATTCTTATCATCAGCACATGGAACATTATCCAAGATAGACCACATGCTACCTCACAAATGAAGTCTCAATTTTTTTTTTTGAAATCATTTCCAGTATCTTCAGACACAATGGATTAAAACTAGCAACCAATAACAAGCAAAACTCTGGAAACTATACAAATACATTAAACAACATGCTCCTGAATGACCTATGGGTCCAAGAAGAAACTAAATAGGAAATCAAAAAATTATTGAATCTATCAAAAATAAAGATACATCATACTAAAACCTGTGGGATACTTCAAAAACAGAACTAAGAGGGAAGTTATTGCAATAAACACTTACATCAAAAGAATAGGAAGATTTCAAATAAACACCATAATGCTACACCTTAATAAAGTAGAAAAACAAGAACAATCCAATCTTAACATTAGAAAATGGAAAGAAATAGTTAACATCAGAGCAGAAATAAATGAAAGAGGAACCCCAAAAAACAATGCAAAAGATCGATAAAATAAAAACGTTGGTTCTTGGGGATGATAAAGAAACTAGGCAAACAATTAGCTAGGCAAACTCAAAAAAAGACAGAAAACCCAATTCACAAAAAACAGAAATGAAAAAGCAGACATTAAAACTGATACCATAGAAATACAAAGAATCATTAGAGACTATTATAAACAACTGCATTCCAACAAATTTAAAAACCTGAAGGAAATGGATAAATTTCTGTGTACATACAAACTACCAAGACTGAACCAAAAGAAATGCAAACCTGAACAGACAATAATAAGCAACAAATTTGAAGTAGTAATCAGTGGTCTCCCTGCTGTACCGTACATCCGCCAACAAAGAAAAGCTCAGGACAAGATGGATTTACTGCTAAGAGTCTTTAAAGAGGACATAATACCAATAATCTTCACACTATTCCAAAAAATTGAAACAGACCATTCTCCTAAACTCTTTTTATGATGCCAGCATCACCCTGATATGAAAACCAGACAAAGATCCAACAATAACAACAAAAAAAGAAAACTAAAGGCAAATATCTCTGATAAACATAGATGCAAAAATCTTCTAAAAAAACATTAGCAAGCAGTATGCAACAACAAATCAAAAAATTACACATCATGATAAAATGGGATTCATCACAGGGATGCAAGGATGGTTCAACATACACAAGTCAATATTTAAGAAATATGACACCAACAAAATCAAGGTTAAAACCATATGATTATCTCAGTAAATGCAGAAAAAGCACTTGACAAAATTCAACATCCTTTCATGATAAAGATTCTCAGCAAATTAGGTATAGAAGGAAAGTATCTCAATACAATAAAAGCCATATACAACAAACCCACTGCCAATATCATCCTGAATGGGAGAAAGTTTTGGCCTTTCCCTTCAGAACAGGAACAAGACAAGAATACCCACTATCACTACTCCTATTCAACATAGTACTGGAAGTACTAGCCAGAGAAATCAGGCAAGAGAAAGAAATAAAGGGCATCCAGATCAGAAAAGACAAAGTCATACTTTCCCTGTTTGTAGATGACATGATCCTATATATAGGAAAACCTAAAGACTCTACCAAAAAAATACTTATAGTTGGTAAACTATTTCAGTACAGTTGCAGAATACAAAATCATCAAGCAAATCTCCATACCATTTTTACACTCCAATAATGAGGTAGCAGAAAAAGAAATCAAGAAAGCAAGCTACTTTACAATAGTCACCAAAAACTAAAATACCCAGGAGAAAATTTAACCAAGGAGGTGAAAGATCTCTACAATGAGAACTACAAATAACTGTTGAAACAAAGAGGACACAAAAATGTGGAAAGACATTCCTCACTCTTGGATTGGAAGAATTAACACTGTGAAAATGTCAATACTACTGAATGTGGTCTACAGATTCAATGCAATCCCTATTAAAATACCAAAGACATTCTTCACAGAAATAGAAAAAANGAATAGGAAGATTTCAAATAAACACCATAATGCTACACCTTAATAAAGTAGAAAAACAAGAGCAATCCAATCTTAACATTAGAAAATGGAAAGAAATAGTTAACATCAGAGTAGAAATAAATGAAAGAGGAACCCCAAAAAACAATGCAAAAGATCGATGAAATAAAAAAGTTGGTTCTTGGAGATGATAAAGAAACTAGGCAAACAATTAGCTAGGCAAACTCAAAAAAAGACAGAAAACCCAATTCACAAAAAACAGAAATGAAAAAGCAGACATTAAAACTGATACCATAGAAATACAAAGAATCATTAGAGACTATTATAAACAACTGCATTCCAACAAATTTAAAAACCTGAAGGAAATGGATAAATTTCTGTGTACATACAAACTACCAAGACTGAACCAAAAGAATGCAAACCTGAACAGACAATAATAAGCAACAAATTTGAAGTAGTAATCAGTGGTCTCCCAACAAAGAAAAGCTCAGGACAAGATGGATTTACTGCTAAGAGTCTTTAAAGAGGACTTAATACCAATAATCTTCACACTATTCCAAAAAATTGAAACAGACCATTCTCCCAAACTCTTTTTATGATGCCAGCATCACCCTGATATGAAAACCAGACAAAGATCCAACAATAACAACAAAAAAAGAAAACTAAAGGCAAATATCTCTGATAAACATAGATGCAAAAATCTTCTAAAAAAACATTAGCAAGCAGTATGCAACAGCACATCAAAAAATTACACATCATGATAATATGGGATTCATCACAGGGATGCAAGGATGGTTCAACATACACAAGTCAATATTTAAGAAATATGACATCAACAAAATCAAGGTTAAAACCATATGATTATCTCAGTAAATGCAGAAAAAGCATTTGACAAAATTCAACATCCTTTCATGACAAAGATTCTCAGCAAATTAGGTATAGAAGGAAAGTATCTCAATAAAATAAAAGCCATATACAACAAACCCACTGCCAATATCATCCTGAATGGGAGAAAGTTTTGGCCTTTCCCTTCAGAACAGGAACAAGACAAGAATACCCACTATCACTACTCCTATTCAACATAGTACTGGAAGTACTAGCCAGAGAAATCAGGCAAGAGAAAGAAATAAAGGGCATCCAGATCAGAAAAGACAAAGTCATACTTTCCCTGTTTGTAGATGACATGATCCTATATATAGGAAAACCTAAAGACTCTACCAAAAAAATACTTATAGTTGGTAAACTATTTCAGTACAGTTGCAGAATACAAAATCATCAAGCAAATCTCCATACCATTTTTACACTCCAATAATGAGGTAGCAGAAAAAGAAATCAAGAAAGCAAGCTACTTTACAATAGTCACCAAAAACTAAAATACCCAGGAGAAAATTTAACCAAGGAGGTGAAAGATCTCTACAATGAGAACTACAAATAACTGTTGAAACAAAGAGGACACAAAAATGTGGAAAGACATTCCTCACTCTTGGATTGGAAGAATTAACACTGTGAAAATGTCAATACTACTGAATGTGGTCTACAGATTCAATGCAATCCCTATTAAAATACCAAAGACATTCTTCACAGAAATAGAAAAAAACAATTCTAACATTCATATGGAACAACAAAAGACCCTGAATAGCCAAAGCAATTCTGATCCAAGAAAAGAAAAAAAAAAAAAAAAATGAAGCCAGAGGCATGACACTACCTGGCTTCAAATTATAGTACAAAGCTATAGTAACTAAAACAGCAAGGTACTGACATAAAAAGAGACATGTGGACCAATGGAACAGAGTAAAAAAACCCAGAAATCTACCCACATACTTACAGACAACTGATCTTTGACAAAGGCACTAAGAACATACAATGGGGAAAAGACTGCCTCTTCAATAAATGGTGCTGGTAAAACTGGACATCTGTATGCAGAACAATGAAACTAGACTCCTACCTCTCACCATATACCAAAATCAACTCAAAATGGATTGAAGACTTAAATATAAGACCTGAAACTTTTGAATTTCTTGAAGAAAACATAGGGGAAACACTCCAGGATGTAGGACTGGGAAAAGACTTTATGAATAAGATCCCCAAAGCACAGACAACAAAAGAAAAAAATAAACAAATAGGATTATTTCAAACTAAAAAGCTTCTGTACAGCAAAAGAAATAATCAACAGAGTGAAAAGGCAAACTATATATCTGACAAGGGATTAATATGCAGAATATTTAAGGAGCTCAAACAAGTTTACAGTAAAAAAAACATATAATCCAATTAAAAAATGGGTAAAGGAGCTGAGTAGATATTTCTCAAAGGAAGACATACAAATGACCAACAGGAATATGAAAATGTGCTCAATATATCACTAATCATCAGGAAGGGCAAATCAAAACCACTTTGAGATATCATCTCACCCCAGTTAGACTGGCTATTATCAAAAACACATAGAATAACAAATGCCGGCAAGGATGCAGAGAAAGAGGAACGCTTCTGCACTGTTGGTGGGACTGAAAACTAATAGAGCTGTTATGGAGAACAGTATGGAGGTTCCATAAACAACTCCAGATAGAATTACCATATGATCCAGCAATCCCTC
>NW_007731847.1:14719-15127 GCF_000696425.1 Galeopterus variegatus
AAAAAAACCATATAATCCAATTAAAAAATGGGTAAAGGAGCTGAGTAGATATTTCTCAAAGGAAGACATACAAATGACCAACAGGAATATGAAAATGTGCTCAATATATCACTAATCATCAGGAAGGGCAAATCAAAACCACTTTGAGATATCATCTCACCCCAGTTAGACTGGCTATTATCAAAAACACATAGAATAACAAATGCCGGCAAGGATGCAGAGAAAGAGGAACGCTTCTGCACTGTTGGTGGGACTGAAAACTAATAGAGCTGTTATGGAGAACAGTATGGAGGTTCCATAAACAACTCCAGATAGAATTACCATATGATCCAGCAATCCCTCCATTGGGTATACACCCAAAGGAATGGAAATCATCATGTCAAAGGGATACCCAATTTCCCCTGTTTA
>NW_007731847.1:15513-18448 GCF_000696425.1 Galeopterus variegatus
ATACCCAATAAACATATGTAAAGGTTAAAAAGAAAAACGTACTTACTTTGTTAAAATTTAATGATCTATAATTGTTGAACTATTCTTGGTACGTGTTATACTCCAATAAAATATTTCCATATGAAAAATAAAATCATCAAATCATCTTCATGTTTATTCATCCCTCTCTGTGTATTTCAGCACTTGTAGAACTGCATGAATTACCATTCCTTTAACATCCGTACCCTGAAATGGACATGTAACGATAATATATATCATTATGTAGTTATATAGTGCATATTAGTTATAATATTATAGTTATCAGGCATGAGTGTATAGGAATGACTAAAATTTAATATTTAGTATGTTAAATTCCTTGAATTGTTATAAATGTCTTAAATATATCTGTGCTAATGATAATAGCAAATGTTTATTGCTTCTCAAAACACGTAGACACTCACAGTTTCCTTCCATGTATAAACGTATCAGAGCCTTATGAAATAGGTACTGTTAGCTTCCCCACTTTATGGATGAGAAATCCGAGGCACTGAGAGGTTGCCAAGATCACACAGCCAGGATGTGGAATATTTGAATCCAGGCATCGTGGCTCTGGCATCTGGGCTCTGGGTGAGTGTAGCTGCCTCTTTGTTAGAAATATTTACATTACTATATCTATGCTAATGTGATTTCTTCCTGTCACTGTTATTGGTCTAGGTCTAAGCCTCAAGAGTCCTTTGCATGCAACCTGGAAGACGATTCCTTCATTCATCCAGCACATGTGGAGTGTGATTCTGGAGGCAGCACTGGGACAGGCTTTGTGGATTCAGTATCTCCCTCTGAGACGAAGGCAAGATTCTTACAGTGTAGGATGAGCCCTTAGGAGGTTTCCTCCCTGCCCAGTCCCTTCTCACCCCCTCGCCACCAACTCTTTCCGTTTTGCTCACTCTGCTCCAGCCACGGTGACCACCTGCTGTTTCTAGAATGTCCTTGGCATTTTTCTGCTCCAGAGCCCTGCATGTGCCTTTCCCCAGATGTCCTCCTGGCCTCCTCACAGTCTGCAACTCTTTGCTCAGTTACTCCCTCCTTAGCAAGGCCTGAGTGTGTCACTTCACCCCAATCCTTCAGTCATCGTGTCCTTCCCTGCTGGAGTTTTCTCCATGGTACTTATCATCTAATAAGATGGTATTTAATGATCGCATTGATTTCTTGTTGTCTGACTTCTGTCCCAGGTCCAAGAGGGAAGCCTACCTGTTCTGCTTGTTGCTGTGTCCCCTGCACTCAGAACAGTAGCTGGTACACAGTAGGCACTCAGTAAGTATGTGCTGAATGACATATGAGTACCATGTGTTTCCTTTCCTTCAACAAGCTTGTGATTTAGAAGCTAGAAACAGGCACGCTGATGACCAAGTGAGACAAAGTGACACAGGAACCGTGGCCTAGGTTGCCATGGTGCTGATCCTGGGATCCACAGCTTCCGAGCCGCCTGGGGTACATTAAAATGTGAATTCCTGGGCTCCACCTGACAGCTTCTGCATCAGGAGAGTAGGGTGGACTTTGAGATCAGTGTTTTTAAGAACCACTTCAGGTCATTTCAATGGGCACTAATGGCCCCAAAGGATAGTGAAGGTACAAGAAAGAAGCACCGGATCTACCTGAGAGGGAGCAGGAGCAGCCCAGGAAGTCACAGCTAGACGGCCATGAATGGGATTCCTCAGGCGATGGTACTGCCACCAGCACAGGAGCTGGGTAACGCCGATGCCATTGGGCAGGAAAAGTAGAAAAATCCAGAGCAGAGAGGGGAAAAGGAAGATTTTTTTCCTTTTTCTTTTTTTGTAAAAACATGTTGTCCAACACAATTATTGAAATCTGAAGGCTGAGTTTTTAAACAGCGTCTCTCACACCTCCCTAGCTGCCCTCACAAAGTGCCCTGTGGCAGTGGCCGTGCTGCCAGCAGGCTCACGGCAAGCGGCGGGTACTGGACTCGCTCAGCTTACACAGCTCATTACATTTGCAAAACCATTTGAGATCTCAGTGGCCTCCTACAAAGAATGTACTGTGGTTCCATTTTAATAATTTATGAAATTATTAACATTCTGAGTAAACACAACCAAAAGTTTGCAAGTCCCAGTCAGAAAGATTCACAGAGTCATCCTGGGCCTGGACTCCTAGCTGCAGGATTTAGAGTCAGCCTGGCCCTCTACTCCTAGTTCCAAGAACGTGCATCGTTGATAGGCTGAAACTGCAGGCTGTCATTCAACAGATCCCAGCTGTTTCAGGGAGAACTGAGCTAAAACATGTTCAGATTGGTTTGGGGCAAAAGCTCTCAGAGACAACACTATTAGGTGTTGTGATTAATAACATGCCTTCTTTGAATGCTTTAAAAACATTTTCAAAACATCTGGCCATCATCCTTAGACGCTGTGTCTTGCAGGAGACTAAGAAGAGAAGCAAACCTCCAATTTTTGGGAAAGGAAAGAGAGGCTGATGGAATCCAGGTGGCTGAGCCGAGTCAGGCTCCCCTCTACCCCTTTCCTACGTCTCACTTCTCTCCCGCACGCACAGCTGCAGTGAGATTTGCAAGGATCTTGCATGGCAGCATCAGAACAGGTAAGCGGGCAAGAGGTGTTCTGCACGTGACTAGTTGGCTGTGTCCTCTTTACTTCAGGGGCCCTGCAGCAACTGCACCAGCTGTCACTAAAGGTGCATACTCCACTGTCCCCTGGCTGGGTGAGGTCCCCCAGAGGAGAGAATGTGCTTGCCTCTGCCTTTGGGTCTCTAACTGTCCCTGCGCTCATGTCAATGGTGCCGCCAGGACCTGAATTTAGCAATTTAGAGCCCTACTGTGTCCTAACACACTGTGCTACTCATAGCACATATGATGAGCCTCTCAGAGACACTGCCACCGTGGCCAGTAATGACAGCACAGGACACTTCACTTTACTCTCACATCTTGTGT
>NW_007731847.1:19030-20848 GCF_000696425.1 Galeopterus variegatus
CGTGCTTGCCTCTGCCTTTGGGTCTCTAACTGTCCCTGCGCTCATGTCAATGGTGCCGCCAGGACCTGAATTTAGCAATTTAGAGCCCTACTGTGTCCTAACACACTGTGCTACTCATAGCACATATGATGAGCCTCTCAGAGACACTGCCACCGTGGCCAGTAATGACAGCACAGGACACTTCACTTTACTCTCACATCTTGTGTGTGGCTTGCACCAGAAGAAACTCATAAATAAATCCTTTTGGCTTTATTAATTAACCTTCCTCTGGCCTGACATGTTGTCAGTGTGCAAGGGGCACCAGGGCTGTAAGTGCTGATGGCCTAAGCAGACTGTGTTGGCAAAGTGGGTTGTGCAAAGAGAGAGGTAGTGGAAGTGTCTTTCTCTAAGGGACCCCCCTGGATTTGGACTTGGTAGGTGCCAGCACCAGGGCTGCCCAGGCCAAAAAGCAGTCTACTTTCTAGGCAGCTAAAGAATCACGGGCCCCTTCTATCAGCCGTTCCTAGAAGTGTCAAGACCTGAAGAGGGCTTCCACAACAGGGGCTTGAGCAATATAAGGGCTTCCCGATTTCTATGAAAGGACACAGCAGTGCTGAACCATCCTTCCCAGCAGGTGTGTATGCAAGCAGCCAAAGGCCAAGGGCACAGCCGAGCTGATAAACTTGCTTGCAGAGTGACTTGTTGAGTTTTAGAGGTCAGGTCAAGGCAGTACTGGGCTGGGCAGGAGTGGTGAATGGGATGGGTTACACTTTCTGTGACCTAAGAATTCTAGAGAATCCTTGGAAAGCCATGAGCTTTTGCCCCAAATAGATCTGAACATGTTTTAGCTTTGTTCTCCCCGATACAGCTGGGACCCATTGAATGACAGCCTGCATTTTTGAGCCCATCAACAATGCACATTCCTGGAACTAGAAGCACCCAGGGCTGACTATCCACAGGCAAATCTAGGATAAACTTGCTTCTACCACCCAGGAGAAAACAGACTCAAAACCAAACAAAAAGCTCCAAAACAAAACCCCAACAAGGTTAAACTTCAGAGATTATTTTTATGAGTTTTACTAGTGCCGCAGCCTCAACAACCAAAGGTACGTCATTCACGACTTGGATTCTTAGGCTGGGGGTGGTGGTCTGGCTCCCCAGCTAACTCTCTAGAAACAGATTGGATGCTCCCAGGCCCCAGGATCATCCTCTTAACCTGAGATTGTCAGCTGAAACCTTTCACTTTCAGCAACTGTAAACTGAGGCAAACTATGGCCCATGGACCAAACCCTAGCTGAGGTCTGCTTTTGTAAACAGAGCAGTCATGTTGGAACACAGTCATGCCCACTCATTCACGTTTGTCTCTGGCTGCTTTTGGGGTACGAGGGCACAGTGAGCAGTGGAGACAGTGACCGTAATGCCCACAAAGTCTAAAATATTTACCTTCTGGTCTTCTACACAAAAACTTGGCTGTGTAACTCCAAACTTCCCCTATCCAATTCAGTCATTGCCTTCTCTCTCCTTCTGGGCTCTTTTGCCAGAAATGTGGCTTTCAATTTTGAAATTTCTAACTATGAAACATTTCAAACATAGAGCAGGACAGAAAATATAATAAATCCTATGTACTCACCACCAAGATGAAAACAATACTGATATTTCCCACATTATTTTGCAATCTTTCCATTTTGGAAAAAAAATTATATAGACAGACAGACAGACAGACAGATAAAGCATTATCCTCCTTTCCCGTCTCATGCCCTCCCTGAGATGCGAGCATACCGACTTTGGGATATCTCATTCCTGTTGATGCTTTTACCGCTTGTGTTTTGTATGTGAGAC
>NW_007731847.1:21945-66692 GCF_000696425.1 Galeopterus variegatus
CCTGTTCATTCTCACTTCAAGCTACTTCATTTTGCTTGTTGTATGACAGTTCTTAGAAATGGGATGGAGCACACAGGAAAGTCTGACAAAACGTGTTCCCCTCTTCCACCTCCTCTGGAATGCATGAGAAATACGTTTTCTTCTTGCCCGGCAGTCTTTCCACATCCTTTCTTGATTTTGCTTTCTCTGCTTTCCTCTTCGAACTTGGCGTTCCCCAAGGAGTTTCCCATAACCCTGTCTTCTCACTCCTCACAGTCCTACAGAGAGTCTCATTCCTGCTATGACCTCAACTACCAGCTCGCTGCTCTTGACTCCCAGACCCTGCATTCAACTGCCTGCCAAACCCTCCCCAAATGCACTGTAGGCTCCCCAAATTCTCCATGTGCCAGAACCCACTGTATTTCCCCAATCATCTGCTCCTTGTCCGGCAGATTCTATCTCAATTGACGAGCCACCCTTTGTCCTATCACCTAAGTCAGAAAGTGGAGAGTTAGGACAGACTCTGTTCGTTCACTATCTGAGTGCCAAGGTCCCTTCTTTCTTATACCAGATCCACAATGTTGATCAGACACTGAAAGCCAAGTTCTTCATAGATGTTCTATGCACCATAAAGTTGAAAGTCAGCTGGTTCAAGGGTATGGGTTGTGCCACTCTCCTTGTGTGACTGATTTACGTCTGGGCAATAACGCACCTGCCATGTGAGGTGCAGCCTCCTGGGAAAGATTTTTGCTCCCTGATAAACAGAGTCATGCCAGGAGAAATGATAGTTCTGGTTCATGGTTGGGCTTCTGCAAGGATTTGGTGACTAAGGCTATTGTGGCCTTCACGAGGGTAACAGGCATGGGATGAGAGTCAAATCTTTGCGGTAGCACAACATGGAAAGCACCTGGATTCTTGATTGTGTTGTTAAACCATTGAACTAACCAGCCTTGAAACTGTTTACCTCTGAGCTTCATGTGTGTGAGTTAAACTCTTTAGAACTTACACCACTTTTATTTAGTTTTTAGAGAGTATCAAGCTTATTGTCTCACACATTAAATCCACAACCAGCCCTCATGTCTTTCAGGCCTCACTTCTAAATCCCCCCGATGCTGCGTTTGGGTAGGTTCTCATCACCTGGACATCACACATCTCCCTGGCCCTGCCTCCTGACCACACTCTCGGGTCCCTCCTCCAGATGCCCACCAGAGTGAACCTTCCAACATGCACATCTGCCTTTGTTATTCCTTTAAGTCTTTAAAGATTTCCCATCACTTACAAGGTCGAAGTCTCTGGCACGATGTACAGGCCTTCTGTGACCTCTGTCGCCCCTTCAGTCTCACCACATGGTGTCTCCTCACCTGACACTTGAGGCTTGAAACACACAAAGCTACGTGTCCTACCCCACACCACACCACTTCCCACCTGCACACATCCATGTGGCTGTTACTGTCATCCAAAATGTTGTCTCTCGGACCCACTGTCAGTCCTCTAGGCTTCATTCATAGGGGGTTTCCTGTCTGAAATCGTCCGTGTGTCCCGTGCTCTCCATTTCACACCATCATAGCTGCCTCATTATAGCCGATGTAGGAATGAATGGAAGTCTGGACTGTTGAGCGCGTTTTACCTGCACTGATGTGTTTTATATTTAAAAGCTATATAAAAGAGCTTGCAACTAGGTTAACTTTTCAGTAGCAGTGATACTTTTCATCCAAGCCTTCGATCATAATGGTTTAATATATATCCAGCCATCAAAATCAGAGCTAAACATAACTGTTAAAAATGGGATTTTTTAAAAAAAAATCTGATAAATAGTGGCCTGTGACTCCACAGTAATCATCTTTGCAAGCCTGGATCTTCCTTCTGCTTCAAGTGTTGTCTGTTTCTCCTTGTTCCTTGGACCACTGGCCTAATGTTCTTTCTTATCTCTCGACCACTGCAGCAACTGTCCTTGGTAAATGGTCTTCCTACTGGCATATGTCCTCTCCTGGGGGTGACATGCAGGCTTTTGAAGAGGAACAATCAAAATTTAGGAAGGATCTAAATGATCTGCTAATACATCACCGAAATAATTGCTATGTGATTTTTCACATCTAAGTCTGAAGGAGTTTAAATAATCAAGACATTGCTATTTTAAAAGCACATTTCTATTACAATCTATTTATGTGAACACATTTCCTTAGTTTATATTATATAAACAACACACATTATATTATAGGCATTCTATAATCACACACACACAGTAGAGAGTTTCTGCTGAACCTTGCCTCTTTCTAGGAATAACTAATATTCATTCAGGAAAACATAACAACAAAAAATCTCCATGCATGGGGCATCTTTTCAAGAGAGGTAAATGATTAAAATCTATCTTTTTGAATTTAATGATTATTTACTAAATTCATAACATAGTTATGCTCGTTTGATCAAATATTGTTATTCATGCTAATGAATAATTAATCTATAGGGAAAATTTAAATACTTAAAGCTTGCCACAGAATTAAAATTAAAATTTGCATGTATACTTTTTGTCACAGAAAAGAATGATAGGGTGAAAAATAAAAGACTTTCAAATATAAAACATATTAGGAAAAAAATTCTGGGGGTGAAACTAGAGGGAAATATGAATTTAAGGTAAAAAAAAATGGTTGGCTGCTTAGCTCAGTTGGTTGGAACGTGGTGCTGATAACACCAAGGTCCATGGTTCTGTTTACTAAACTTTAAAATGCTGCTGGTAAACTGTAATTCACCCAGCTCTGAAATATCTCAGGATCTGCTCTGAGTGAAGGAAATGAAATAACTGGAGAGGATGAAAATGTTTCCTGAGCTACAACGTCAGGAATCCTGAAAAGCTATTCAAGGCAAGGGCCAAGCCAGCGTCTGGGCTTGAAAGTCCCTCTGCTAAGATTTCCCTTATTTCTCAAATAATTAATCTTCTCTCAAAATACCTAATTTGCTAGTTCTCTACAATGGAAAACTCCCTCAGGATAGAGACTGTGTCTATTTTGTTCACCACTGTATGCCTGGAATTGAGCACAGGTCCTGGCACATAGTAGGTGACCAATAAATATTTGTTGTATAAATGAATAAACATTTAACAGTTCAGAGAACTTTCAGATGTTGAATTTGCTGGTATTCAAACAGCCAGCATATAACTGATATTTGAGAAGGGGAAAGATTGGGAGGTTAGAGGAATTGTTCCCTTGCCTTTTATTTGGGAAACGAAGCAAATTTACATGTGCCACTCCTGCAGCAAATAGTTACTGAGTGAACATATGCTCATGTTTGGTCCACTCTGCTATTTATAACTCCCTGTTCAGATCTTTCCTTAGATCAGACTAATTATAAATAATGTAAATAAAAAGGACTTCAACTGAACTTTGGAAGCATTTGTAGGGAATGTTTCTTGTTAACATCAAACAGAACCAGTTAAGCCAAGCTTATCAAATATTTTTTAATGTATTGTTTCTAAATACAAATACTGGCACATTTTTCATACAGCAAGTTCTATTAACATCTATTATTTGTATACAATACAAATTTAATAAAGGGCTCTTTTTCTTTTATAAGTGGTCCTCAGACTTCCTGGGCACATGTTAAAACTGTAGATCCCCAGGTCCACCTGCTGTGGGGATTCAGAACCTCAAGATCTGAGCTGGAACCTGAGAAATGGCATTTTAAATATGCACCCCCTACTCTGAAAAACATAGCCCAAATTATTGATCCAAAACATAATTATCTGGGCTCTGGTCCACTGCCTAGGGCAAATTTCATTACTTATATCCTCATTAATTAGGACCAGAGACTAATGCAGTGATACAGAGCAATCAGTGTTAAATTAACTGAGATTTAGATCTAACCTCTCTGCTTTCTTTGAGCAATTTTCCCATGTGTAGAGTAGAGGACCTCTTTAATGATTTGTGACAGGAGGACGTGAAGCAGATGACTTGCAAGTGCCTGTGGCGTCATTCCCACTCAGGGTGCTTTCTCTGGAGCCCAGGCCCCGTGGCTTCTGCAGCTCCATGGAGGGCACATCGGGAGAGGCCCCTGCACAGGACCCAGGGACAGGGTGTGAACCAGTGACCCAGCTCACTGCAACTCACACATAGTGAAGGTTGACATGCATGCACATACAGAGGCTGCCCGTAACCAGCTCATCTGATTCTCATGACCTCCCTGCCCCTCTCCCCATCTGCTTTTTCACCATGTTGAGGACTTTCGGGCAACACACATTGAGCGGAAGCTTGGAAAGCCAAAGAAGCCACAGGTGGTGTCACAGCAGATGGGGCCATACAAGGAATTTGGTATTTTAATATGAAGACAATCCTGTGTATCTAGTGGGGTCACTGGTGATGGCAGTGGTGGGGGGTCAAGGGACCATGATTCCTGAGAGTTGCAGTCAAATACTTGAAGGTCTGCTGTGTGGAAGTCACAGACCCTCCTGGGCTACTCTAGAGCCAAGCCAGGGCCACTGAGTGGATCGGCCAGGTAAAAGTATTCTCACTGGGTACAACGACAGTGCTTTAAACAGTAATGGTGTCCAGAATATGTAATCCATAGAGACGTTTTGCAGTTTGGTGGCTTTCACGACTGGGGTACAAGGTTTCCTTTTAGGGCAATGAAAATGTTTTGGACCAGATAGAGCTGGTGTTTGCAAAACTTTGTGAATGTACTAAAGGCCACTAAAATGTGCACTTAAAGTGCTTATTTTTATGTTATGTGAATTTCACCTCCATTTTAAAGAAATGAATTAGTAGAAGAATTAATTGAAACAGAGATTTTAAATAAAATTTCACTCATTTTAAAACTATTAGATGAATAAAATTCAGTTTGTGGTTAAATCTAAATCAATAAAAATCAAATATTACTGTCATGAGCAAAAAAGTGCCTGCCTTGATTGATTCATAGCATAGTAAGTTCTTTATCTCTGAGAAAATATGTAAACGAAGGTTTTATGATTATTCTTCAAGGAGCCAAAAATAGACATCTGCATTAGGTGAAAAGTGGTACTAACCAAATTAATTGCTTTTCTTTTTAAAAACTTAATATTTTATCTTTGAAATCATTTTATTTTGGCTACAGAAGTTCTGTTTGCTATCTGTAGGAATTCTGGCGACTTTGGAAAACATTAATGAGAAATACAAACAATTTTCAATGACTTCATAATCTAACACACATGTGTGTTCAAAGTACTTCATTACTTTTCTATTTGAGTTGTTCCCAATTTTCAGTTGTATGGGTAATACTGCCACAAACACCTGAGTATGTTCATTTTTGATTATTGCATTAAGGTAGGTACCTAGAAGGAGCATTAGTTTGTCACTAAGAGACCTTGGGACTCTAAGAGCTCATGGGTTTGAATATTTGCTCAGGGAATCAAAGGTCTGTGGCCCAGGAAAGATGGATGCGGTAGCTGCTGCAGCCGTCTATGAGAACAAGCCTGGAAACTTCCAAACTCCCGGCCAGGCCACGGGGCCAGCAGATGAGACGGGAGCTGAGCAGGAGCAGAGGAAAGACCGTGGATCAATCGCTTTCCACCTTCTAGGGTCACCTGTCACTCCATTTTAATTGTGACTTTTTATCGCTCTGGCAAACAGTTTTAAACATAACAGATTTTTGTTGAAGACCCAGTTACTGTTTCAATGGTTGCAAACAGTGAGGGGCAAAGGAACCTTATTTGCAAGAGATTCTTCTCAAAATGAATACAGGAGAATTTGCTGGTGGATACAGCAGCACCAGTATGGAAACTTCTAAAAGTGCATTAAGTAAATCCCTGTTCTTAAGGGAAACATTTTGGCCTCAAACAGGACACTGTCCTCCTATAGTAATAGAAAATATAGAATGTGAAAAGAAAAAGTGATTTGTCTGGATAACTTAGTAACAGATAATAGAATACTTCTGGAAGTTATAACTAAAATTCCAACTATTTTCCTACTCATAGGACGCTTTTCCTCTTTTCACAGTTAATTACTTATTAAGCTTGATCAGAGTTTCTTAAAGTGTGGTTCCCTGAACAGTAGCATCAGCATCACCTGGGAACTCGCTAGAAATGCAAATTTTTGCCCCTGACTCCACCCCCTGACTCAGAAACTCAGCAATCTGTATTTTCAGAAGCCCTCCAGATAATTCTGAGCTTTCTGTTATGTAACTTATAGGCAGAGGACTTTAATGATAAGAATTTTAATGACTGAATGCAATTTACTCTGCTTCTTCCTAATTCCAGTACATTCTTACTTCCCTGACGCATTGATTAAAAGATAATCATAAAACACTACAACATCTGACATCTTCTGTTAAGCACCATGTATAAAGAAATGTCTTAGGAATCATTCCATATAAAGTTTTCATGTAAAATACTCACGTTCATAGTTTGGAGTGTTGATAGAATTTGTTATAAATTTGCCTTAAGCTATTCTTTGAAAAGCTAGGGCTCTGATATTAGTAGAAATTTAATATTCTCTATAATCCCAATTCTATTCCTGAGCTCTCCATTGCAGTTCTCCACTTCAGCATTTTCACCTAGACATCAACTCATTCATTCTCAACAAATACGTATTGTGAACCTACTGTGTGCCGGGTGCTGATGTGGGCACTAGGAACATGGCAGAAATGGTCCCACATTTTCTAGAACATTCTAATGAGGATGTACAGATAATAAACTCATAAATAATATCAAAGTAAGATATTTTTTGGCATCAGGATGTATTACAAAGAAGATAAAACAAGGTGATGGGAGGGAGCGTGATTTGGGCTGGGATGTCATTAGACTGAGAAGTGAAGGGGCCGCTCTAAGGAGGGCCAGGCAACTTGAGACATGAACAAGAAAGAGCAAGACTCAGATTCCAGGACGAGGGAACAGCTGGCATGGGAATGAACTGGGACGGGGACGCACTTGTCATGCTCTTTGAAGAGAAAGGCCAGTGTGGCTAGAGCTTACAGAGCTAGGGGGCAATATCAAGAGATGTGGATGCGATGGATGAGAACCACAGTATGTATGACTCAAAGTGTTCGGATTTTATTGTATGTTTAGTGACAAGCCAACACAGGGTTTCAAGTAGCAAAGCGACATGTCCTAATTTTATGTCTTGAAAACTTAGATCTCTGACTACTCTATAGAGAAAGGAAGGTGCATCGGTGAGAATGTACGTGGAAGACCATTTGGAATAGTCTAGATGAGAAATAATGGAGGTTCGGGCTAGGGTGGTAGCGATAGTGAAGAAGAGAATAAAATGACTTTCCGATAAATTTCAGGGATAAAAACAACATGATGTACATTCCACTAGATCTGAGAGTGAAACAGTTTCTTTTTTCTTTTTTTTGTTTTTCCTTTTTGTCTTTTTTCGTGATCGGCAACGGGATCGCAACCCTCGGTGTTGCCCCCACTCCTCGCTCAGCCAGTGAGCGGCCAGTCTGTATGTGGGATCCGAACCCTCAGCGGGAGTGCCGCCGCGCTTCCCAAGCGGCGCACTGTAGCAGTGTGCCACCGGGCCGGCCCTGAAACGGTTTCTGAAATAAGAAAGACGATAGGGAGAGGACGTCTGACACAGAAGTCAAGGATTCAGTGTGGCCATGTTCCATCTGGAAAGCCTATCAGCTGTCCAGGTGGAGCAGTGAGTTAAGTCTAAACTGAAGGTGAGAGGTGAGAGGGACATGCGGACAGTGGGGTGGGGACAGTGTTTAATGCCAGGGATACGGATGGACATGCAGAGACTGGAGAAGAGCAAGAGGTAAAGACACAGCTCTGGGGCCTCCAGCCTTAAAAGTCATGCAGAGAAGGAGGAACCAGCAAAGAAGGACAGGGAGCCAGAGATGCATGAGGTGAGCACGGAGGATGGAAACCAGGAGCAGAGGGTGCTTCAGGGAAGGAGCCGTCAACTCTTCGGAATGCTACTGAGAGCAAGGAGGCGATGACACAGAAAGGGCCCGTGGACTTGCCACATGGAGGTCGCTGTCGACCGGAACACAAGCAATTTCAGTGGGATGCACGTTCCACAGGGAGGAGGAGGGAAGTGACAGATGAGGAGGTGGGAGCAGCAGCTCAGGGGACACTTTTGGACATGGCAGTGAGGTGGCAGCTGGTGGCAGGGGCGGACTGTGAGGCTGGGGAGGGCTGTGGGTGACTTCAGTGAGTGACCTCCAAGTATGTCATTAAGCTCATTCTTCCGTGACCCACAGCAAATGATTCCAACACATCCTGCAAGTCCTCAACATATCACCCTCTCACAGGTCTAATCAACTGAAGAATAGCTTCCTCTGCTCATAGTCTTGATTATTTACTAAATGCTTTCTATTATATGGACCTATTAGTCCAACTTCGTTTTTGCCTCCTTTCCCTCTCCATAGTGGGAAATCCTCGTTACTTGCTCCTCCTTTAATGAGGTTAGAATACATCAGAATTGGATAATATCTCAGAAGTGCTTTAAGTCTCTTGCAGCTGCTCTACACCAGCAAGGCTTTCATTTGTCCTCATTTACTTGTTTCCTTTCTCTCTCTGGGAGGGCACTTTTGAGATTACACAAGGTTGCAATTTATGAGTTACACAACACAAATACTTAAGGCAAGTACCAGCACTTAAGGAAAAAGGGATAGGGGTCGTTGCAAAATAGTGTAAATTTTAGGACTAAGAATTTGGCTTTGTGGGTTTTTTTTTTTTTTTTTTTTTTTTTCCTGAGGCTGTGTTCCAGACAGGGCAGTCAAGGGTCACACTCATGAGTGCATCATTATCTTCTGTGTGAACGAAGCAAAATGTGGTTTCTGGGCAGTGCATTTGGTGCTTGCATCGGTCCTGGAAGTATTTCAAACCAACTACATTGTTTGAACAAGTCCCCCTCTTGAACATGAAAAGTTCCACCACGAAACCACAGAGTTGCTGCTAAATTACTAGGTGATGACTCCTCTGGCTCCTAAAGGTTTCTGGATCTCAGTCACTGAAGTCATGTATCTTAATTCTAAAGAGGAAGAGCTGAGCCTTTATGGGAGACCTCCCATGCAGTGCTCCTCCCCACACCCCGCTATGCTCCAACGACTTCTGAGAATCTTGGTTTGGAATCGAGGTCATCGAGTTGTCTCCAATCCTGACTCTTAGTAGTAATTTTGAGAAACCGAAAGCATTCCCAGGTCAAATCTGCAAATTCACAATGATGAGCATCTCATGGATATGAATATATAATTAATTGATATTATTGATTTGATATTGATCAAAGTATAATGGATTAATAGATTTTATAATGAAAATTGGGTCTCTTTTCTCTTTATCAAAATGAAGCATTAAATGGATATTGGTGATTTTAGTTGTATTCTGTTGTTCCCTAAGCTGACTCATCTTCCTTGGAGATTTCATTTGACTTTTTTTTTAATGGTGATATCAGAAGAGGATTTATGAGAAAACCTTAAAAATGCATTTGGGAGTCATCTGGGAAGAAAACTCCTTTCTTAGGAACTTCCAATAAATGTAATACCACATACCGTGTCTCTTTAAAGAATTTGGTTGATTTGCTTCTTCTTATGTTGTAATCTCTTATCCAGATTTAATATCTTATCAAAAACAGTTACCTACCTCCTGGTTTCTATGATTTCCCAAATATGGGAAAGATTCAGGCTTTTAAGGTCAGAGATCTAGAAAACTATAGGTGCCAGAGGTCATCTTATGGTAATGGAGCCTCAATTCTGAGCCTGAATTGTGGGTTTTAATTTTTGTCATCACTGTTATTGAGTACCCAATACAACCCAGTGACAAAGCATATAGGAAAAGATGGTGCAGAGCAGGGTGATGCAAGCTGGATCATGTGGGCTCCAGTCCCATCTTTGCAACTTATTACTAGTGACAACTTTAGCATGCTTTTAAATCTGTGTGTGCCACAGTTTCCTCATCTATAAACTGGGGGAGGCGGGGAACTACCTTTTTCTAATGTTGCAGGAAGGATTAAATAATTCAATGCATATAAAGCTTCCACAATAAGTAGGTTTCACAATAAATATTTGTCAAGGAGTTAATTTCCATTTTCCAGATAAGGAAAGTGAACTTCTGCCATTCTTAAGAGCCATGATTCAAACTTAGGACTTTCTGACAAAAAGATCTATATCAAAATGACTTCCCTTTACCTTTTTACAGTTTAACAATGTTCCTTTCCAATGACATCGTTTTAACTATCTAAGGAAGCCATGAAATAATATTTAAAAACTGAAACAATCCATTGTTGTGCCATCTTGAAATGCTTAGGAAATCTTGTACAAGGTGCTCCACATTTCTGGTTTCACTGGGTTCCACAAACAATGGAGCTGGTTCTTCAGCAATCTTATTTATTTGGAAGCTTTATCTCATGAATACGAAAAGAACCTGACTTCCTAGCCCTGTGGATAGGAATTACAGTCATGATGCTGTGAAAATCTTACTCCTTTTGAGCTAAGGGACAAAATTGCATAATGTTTTAACAAAATGAACAGCAATATTGCACACGGGTATTGATATTCAATTCTGTACCCAATATATATGTATACAATCAATTATGTTTCAAAAAAAATTTTTAAAGAGAAAATTAACAGTAAAATTTTCTTATATCCATTAATCAAGCCAAACTTACTTAAGAGTTTACTATATGTTTAAAGCAGTGGTTCCCAAATTTTTTTCATGTCATGGCACATATATGTGTGCACACAGATATGAACATACAGATTGAAGGCTCCTGGGGGAAATATATGTCTGTTTAAAACTGGAGGCAAAAAATTGGGGTCTTGGCTATTTCAGACCCCTCCTGGTCATCCTGAATTTCTGTGGGGATCATTTCAGTATGTTTATAATCTACTGGAGCCCCTTCATGTGCGCTGGTGCATTGTTTAACAAACTCTTTTTCAAGGAATTCAAGAAAAACTATGCTATGGTTTGAGTGTCCCCACAAGCTCATGTTAGAGTTTAATCCCCATTATGGTATTTGAAAGGTGGAGCCTTTAAGGGGTGATTGGACCAGGAGGGTGATGCCCCGAGCCCCTTCATGTGCGCTGGTGCATTGTTTAACAAACTCTTTTTCAAGGAATTCAAGAAAATCTATGCTATGGTTTGAGTGTCCCCACAAGCTCATGTTAGAGTTTAATCCCCATTATGGTATTTGAAAGGTGGAGCCTTTAAGGGGTGATTGGAACAGGAGGGTGATGCCCTCATGAATGGAATAATCCATCCATGCATTAATGTGTTAATGGATGAATGGGTTATCATGGCAGTGGCACTAGTGGCTTTATAAGGAGAGGAAGAAGCACGTTAGCACACATTCAGCCCCCTCAACATGTGATACCCTGTGCTACCCCTGGACTCTGCAGAGAGTTTCCACCAAGAAGGTGGCTTTCACCAGATGTGCCCCTCTTGACCCTGGACTTCCCAGCTTCCAAAAGTGTAACAAATAAGTTTCTTTTCTTTATAAATTACCCAGCTTCCTAATTCCTGCAAATTGTGCCTGTTAAACTTTTTTCACATAAGCCAAAGGAATAGGTTCTCACACATCTAAAGGTGTCAATTTCTCCCAATTAATTCAGACTGTCTTTGACCTGCTGTGCTCTTAAAAGGACTATCTATTCTTGGAAGGGCAGGGAACAGAGTGATGCTGTTGCAGAAGCAAACACTGCAGTTTTGAAACATCATTTGTCAATTTCTATCATTGATTGGAGAGACGGGCTAATTAGGTCATTTGTAAAAGGCAACACCAATCAGTTTTCTTGATAAATGCATTTGCTTTTCTTTAAAGAATGGACCAAAAAATTAACAGAAAATATATCCTTAGCTTATATTATGAAAAGTGTCTTCTCTCTCTCTCTCTTTTTTTTTTTTTTTAATTTTAGCTACTAGCTCTTCCCATGTCTGTTGACCATTGAAGCCTAAGAGTTTCTGGACTTGCTGTCTAGATGGATTCATAAGGAAAAGTAACACTACTTGACGATTACATTTTAATCAAAAAATTATATCACATTCAGAAACATCCACCTCTCAAAAAGAAACACGCTTTTCCATGGCAACAAATTTCACTCTGATCCTAACCCCAAATTTGTGCTTTTGGTCAAAAAAGCGTTTGGATAAAAATTTGTGTGCATGGTTTGGCACCGCTTGATGTCACTAGCTGGAAAACAAAAACACTCGAAGTACATCTTGTCTTTACAAATGACAGCTGTTTTTACTTCTCGATGAATTTATTTCTTTCCAGAATGTCAGTTAATTCTAAATACCAGTGTTCTTGCGGGTTTCCATGGTGCATTCAGTTTTCGTTGTTGTAGGTGTGCTGCTTTTTTGGATTTCATGAGTTTTGGGAAAGAACAAAGCTGATCATCAGCTTCAAGAGAGAATAGGCTTAGTGGAAATTTTAGGAATTCATTCATTTTGTATGTATTAGGCTAGAAGCTCATAACTAAGCTCATAAAAAAGATGTGAAAAGATCTTACAATGTTGGAATTTTTGGAATGTGAGCAATCACTCCTTAAGTTTTCTGAATGTACATCTCACTTACTAGTTTAAGGAAATACAATGGTTATTAGCGATGTGTACGGAGGCATCTGCTCAGCACTGAATGTTCTTAGACTGGGTTAGACTTAACTGTGTTATTTTTTCTCTCTCTGCCCATGATAATAAATCCTTGCTAATGTCCCCATTTGGGTTGATTCTGCTGTCACAACTTCTTCTAACTTCTTCACTTTTCCCTTTTGCTTTCTTTTCTTTCTTTGTTGCCATCTTTATTTTTTCATGCTTACCTTTCCCGGTAAGAGACTTAGCTTTTATGACCACCATTTTTAAAAAGTAAAACTGCCTTATTCTCAACCAACCAATATTACTAAGTTTCTATATTTATTTTTGGACTTGTCTGAGTTGAGCTGGATATTAGCATATAATGGTATTCACTTAACACTTAATTTCTTTAACATCTGAAATCATATTTGGATTGATAGGGATTAAATATTTTTCTTTCTCCATCTTTTTATTTCTCATAGCTTCCTGAAATCAATCCTGGTTGTTGGTCTAGTATGTACTGGGAACAGAAATATACAGTTCTTTTTCTTAATGATATCATCAACTCATTTCTATTTCCTGAAAAAGAAATTTAAAGCTAAATGAAAAAGACTTAACAGCGGTGGATAAACAGAAATATACAGTTCTTTTTCTTAATGATATCATCAACTCATTTCTATTTCCTGAAAAACAAATTTAAAGCTAAATGAAAAAGACTTAACAGCGGTGGATAAAAGATTATCAATTTGTCGTCAGAAGTTGCTCTTCCACTTATAAAAGCCAGCTCAACCTCACCTACATCAGGAAACATTTTTTGTGTCTTTGAGTATCCCAAGCCCATATTTCTCAGACTCTGCAGTGCAGAGTGGACCCCGCTTACAGATGAGCTGCTTTGAGGAACAGGTACAAAGCGGGTGTTTCATTAATATTTTTTTCCCTACCCAGATTATAAATTCATTGAATGCAGGAATTTACTTTTTCACATAAGTTTATCTTCTTTAAGTTTTTTTTTTTAGTATAATATTTTGTAGTAAACAGAGTGGACCCCGCTTACAGATGAGCTGCTTTGAGGAACAGGTACAAAGCGGGTGTTTCATGAATATTTTTTTCCCTACCCAGATTATAAATTCATTGAATGCAGGAATTTACTTTTTCACATAAGTTTATCTTCTTTAAGTTTTTTTTTTAGTATAATATTTTGTAGTACCGGGGAAAAATAAAGCTTTCTTTTTCTTTATTGGTGCCAAATTTAGCTTAAAACCAGCAATCATGTTTAATACCCAGTCCTATGAATTTTTGGAAAAGCAGAAGAGAGAGGATAAAGTACCGAAATAAACTTTTCATACAATTTTGTTTCTGTCTTGTGACTGATGGAAGCACTTTATAAATGTCCACACACGAAGACATTAGTACGTTTTATCTTTCCCCTGGGTTCTCATTTTTGTATATTTTAAAAATATGTGTACCAAAATACCACGCAGTATCCCTTAATTAGTATGAGGCCATTTTTTTAAAAAAGTCATAGTGTCTTATATAAAAACACAAAAACAAAAACATGAAATTCAGACTCTCAAAGGAAACACAAAAGGTGGAATGTCACGTGTTAATGTCGTCTGTTGGAATATTATCTATTCACAAGGGAGAGCTTTCTTGAGATTGCTCGTATTGTGCTTAAAATGGCCAACTCTTTCTACTCGGAAGGCCGCTAATACTTACTATGCATTGGTGTTCACATATGTGATATATGCTTTTCTGTGATGGGTTTATAAAATATAATTTAGAATCTAAACCAATCATTGAAACTTCAAAGAGAAAATCCTGAAATGGGGAGGAAGAGACTGAGAAAGAGCTCACACCGAAATGAAAGAGCAAACACAGAGCATAGACTCTTGACGTGCCTTTGCCAGCGAAAGCCGTGACTGCTGCTGTGGGCAAAGACTGACCCGATCACAATGAACCTGGCTTCTTGCACATTCAAGTCCCCACTGAATGCTTTACCTTGGGAAAGCTGTTTTGGAACAACGATAATTAACAGGGAGAGTAGAGATTTAATGGTAAATACAATTTTACCACCTTTTGCCAACATCTAGTGGTAACACGGAGCAGGAGCCACTAATAATGAAAATTTACAGTAGATTTATGAAGTGATTCCAGAGAAATCTTTAGAGGTCCTTAGAGAAAGTCACCATTGTCAGGCGTTCTAATCAGAAGGCACCTCTACATTTTCAGTGCCTTTCATAGGAATGTTTGTCCTTGCCCCTGAGAAAACATTGACTTACACGTTTGTGACTTTTAGTAATTTAGGTTACAGTTTTCTCTGATGTTTGCTAAGCCCAAAGCCTGTTAGGTCAGGTACAACACATTGCAACTTTATGCTCCTATTTTATCCTATTGTTTGTAGAGTTACTTTTCCAGGAGAGAACATTTCGTCTGTGTTGAAACATATACGTCCTTGAGTTTTTCAAAAAAACAAGAAGCCACAAGGAAAGAAATAAAACAAATAAAATTAAAGATTTTCCTTCATACCCCAGAAGGTTTTTTTTTAAAGATTGAACAATGAATCTTTTACAAAAATACAGTTCTATTTATTTTTGCTCAGGTAGTATAGTACCTGTACATACAGGCACATAATTCAACAAAATGGAATGCAATGAAAAGTTTCTAACAATCTCTGACCCTTAGCCCAATATGCATGTAATCTAAATATAATCAGTTTCTGATCCTCATTGTAGAGCAGGATTTCTCCAGCTCTGCATTATTGACATTTTGGACTGTATAATTCTACACTGTCAGAGGCTGTCTTGTATTTTATGGAATGTTTAGTAGCATCCTTGGTTTCTGCCCATTAAACACCAGTAGTGGCCCTTCCCTCCCTCTCCAGATATGACACTAAAAACGTTTGCCAGAGACTCCCAAATGTCCTTTGGGGAGAAATTTAATCATATATCTTTTAAAAACCCTCCATAACAGTGCATAAAGAGTGTTTTCACAGTTTGGGGGAGCCATGTAGTCATTCATTAAAAGTATTGTAAGAATTTATTTAACCAATAAATTATTGACGATCCTCTAAATTTTTATTATTTGCTGTTACATGTAGGGTTGCAATGAAAAATCTTAAACATGGGTCATTTCAATATATGTAATTTCACCTTTAGTATAAATTCATAGAAGAAAAATTCCTGGATCAAAGCCTATCTGTACTTAATTTTGATAGGCACATGCAGAGTTAATTTTCTGTTGCTTATAACAGAATACCTGAAACTGGGTAATTTATAAAGAAACAGAATTTATTTATCACAGTTTTGGAGGCTGGGCAGTCCAAGATCCAGAAGGTGCATCTGGTGAGGGCAATCTTCATGGAGCGGACTCTCTGAAGAGTCCCAATGCAGGACTGGGTATCACATGGTGAGAGGTCCAAATGTTAACATGCTTACTTGCTTTTCCTATAAAGCCACCAGTGCCTTTCTTACAATAACCCATTCATCCCTTAATCCATTAATTCACAAATGGATTAATCCATTCAAGAAGGCATAGCTCTCATGATCCAATTGCCTCCCAAAAGCCCCCCTCTCACCTCTACCACATTGGGGATCAAGCTTCCACATGAGCTTTGGAGGGGAGAAACATTCAGACTATAGCAGTACGTATTTCCAAACAGCTCTCTTTAAAAGGCCATGCTGATTTATATTCTCAGCAGCAATATATTCTTGCCAACACAGTGTATTACTAACATTTGCAGTTTTGCCAATCTCACAGGTGAAAAACGGTGTCTCAGTGTTCTTTTAATTTTTATTCCCACATTAACTGGTTAAGTAACATTCCATTTCTTTCTTTTTTTTTTTCCTTTTTGTCTTTTTTCGTGACTGGCAACAGATCGCAACCCTCAGTGTCGCGCCCGTACCGGACCGGGACCGGCAACGGGATCGCAACCCTCGGTGTTGCGCCCGCACCTCACTCAGCCAGTGAGCGGCCAGTCTGTATGTGGGATCCGAACCCTCGGCGGGAGTGCCGCCGCGCTCTCAAGCGGCGCACTGTAGCAGTGCGCCACCGGGCTGGCCCGACATTCCATTTCTTGAAGATCTACTTCTATATCTCTTTTTATAAAATGTCTATTCATATCCTGTACTCATTTCAATTGATTTTCAGAAGCTACATTCTTTGTCTATGATATGTATTGCAATTATTATTTATATACAGTTAAAAAATTTTGTTTTTCAATTTGCGTAGGGGGACAGAATAAGGATTTCAGAAAAAACATAGATACATAATGGAAATTTAGGAAGTGATTACGGCAGCATTTAGAATAAGTGAAGAATTATGAATCATACAATAAACGGTGTTGGGACAACTGAAATGTCATCTGTAAAATGGAGTTGGTCAACAGCTCACATTACACAAGTATAAATTCCCCATGGATTTAAGATTTAACCACAAAGGAAAAACATCACAAGAAGCCAAAGAAGAAGTATTTTTTTAAGAGTCTGGTTGTGGAAGAGGCCTTCCCATGTATGTCAAAAACAAAAAAGCCATACTAGACTGAAATGTGTTTACCTTTTGATGACCTTTCTTTTCCACCCTTTTCACCACAATTTTCTGAACTGGTTCCAAGACAAAAATAGACCTATCAGCAGGGCCTCTTCCCCTTTAACACAAGCCCAGCATAACCTCACGATAACACTGTTGAAGCAATGGGAATTAACAGCCAGACTGGGAACTGCTCAGAGTTGTTAAAGCTCTGGGGTCAGGCAGGCCTGGTCCTCACCTCATGTATCAGCTACTTAAAGACACCATGACCTTGGGCAGTTCAAACAATCGCTTGGAACCTTAGTTTTCTCCACTTTCTCAGGAACCTCAGCTAGATTAGGTGTGATAAGAACATGAAGCACCCAGCAGATATACGCTCTGAATGACTAGCACTCAGTCCCTACCCTCCCTTCTCCTTAAACATCGGATTCTATTACCTGCTTCCCGGGCAGGAAATGTCACCATGGTTTCTCACCTCCAGGTTGCCTGGTCTCCACTTAGGGACTGAGCTTCACCTAGGTCTATGGCTCTTTGCTTGTCTTCTCTCCGGAGTCCTTCTTTGCATCATAGAATTCAGGAAATAACAAGAATGGTTCTCAAGCCTCTCCTGGCTTGCAGCCTGGGGCCAAAAGGAACTTTTCTAGAATGAAGGCACATGGCAAGGGCTCTGCCTCTGAAACCTGTAATCCTCATGTATTCCCTTCCTATTGCTGCCATAGCAAATGACCACAAATTTAGTGGCTTAAAGCAACACATATCCATCATCTTACAGTTCTGTAGGTTAGAAGTCTCACTGGGCAACAATCAAGGTGTCAACAGAGCTGGGTCCCTTTCTGAAGACTTACGGGAGAATTCATTTCCTTGCCTTTTACAGCTTGTTGAGCTGGCCACATCCCTTGGCTCATGGTCCCTTTTCTCCATCTTCAAAGCTATCAGTGTTGCATCTCTCTGGCCATTCTTTTGTATCCACTTCTCCCTCTGACTGCACCCAAGGAGGACTCTCCTCTTTTAAGGACCTCTGTGTTGATATTGGGCCCACCTGGATTATCCAAGATCACCTCCCCACTTAAAGGTCCTTAACGTAGTCACAACTGCAAAGTCTCTTTTGCTGTGTAAGGGAACACATTCACAGGTTCCAGGGGTCAGGATGTGGGCATCTTTGGAGCGGGGCCTAGTTTCATCTACCACACCTCTCTAACATGAGTCTGGGACCCATCTGGTGCCATTCATCCAAAAACATTAGGAGTCACATTTTACAATCATATGTCATATGTCATAACAATAAATACGCTGGATGGGTTTGGGGTAAATATTTTGTCAATATCAGTGCCTTTTTTACAAACAGCACAGAAGTTTAACATGTTAGTTTCTGCAGAAATCAAAGCCAGTCAATCTCCACTCTGCCTTTATCATGAATCCAGCAGGCATCTAAAGCAGTGTTCTCCCTGGCTTGCTTCGGCATCTAGTCAAGTGGTCCTAAGGGCCCTTGGTGCAGCTGCTAGGCTGGGTTCCTGGGTCTGGATCAGTTATTCCTGCCTGCTTCCCTGCCTTGGTTCCCTACCAAGAAGGACTTTGATTTAAGTATTCTATTGCTGATCTAACAGGCTGTCTCTGATCTCTGTCTGTCTTTGAGGCAATTCCGCATCTCTGTGCTTATGTGGACATGCCTTAAGAGCACCTGATAGACAGATACACATTACTTTTACTGTTCCCAAAAAAGTGTGCTCTAGTGAAAGTCCTCCAGTATTTGTAATCATCAAAGTGCTTATGTGGACATGCCTTAAGAGCACCTGATAGACAGATACACATTACTTTTACTGTTCCAAAAAAAGTGTGCTCTAGTGAAAGTCCTCCAGTATTTGTAATCATCAAAGAAAGGGTTGCCTATGCTGCCAGATTAAAAATTGCATTTCTAAACTACTTTTCTGGGCATATGAAGGAATGGTGAAGTGCACTGGCTGGAGAGAAACTCACATCTCTAGGATGGGGTCAGTTACCCTGTAACCTTTTAGCTCTGTTAGCTGATGCTTCACTAGCTAAGCAGCACTTACTAATGGCAATTCTCAAAGCCTAGACTAGTGAGGTGGTTGAGAAAAAAGACAAACAGAGAAAGAGTTGTTAAGCAGCAGGAAAGAGGAATTGAGTCCACTCTGCGGAGAGGGCACATCCAAATCCGTTGGTGTCCTTTCTACTTATCTCAGTAACCCAGGTTTGAAATGCCATTAACTTTTATTAAAGAAAGGGAAACTTAATCTTTATAGGTTCAACCAGAAGACAGCTTGTTTATCATCATGTATCACCCTCTATTTGTAACTTGAAACCATTTGTAGGTCTCACTGGGAGTCTTTAAACTAATACTGCATAAGTTAGCAATTTTATATCATTAAAGTAGGTTAGTGTTCATTTTAGTGTTTTTGCTTCTTTACACCAGCTTCCTAGTGTATACTCAGATTATACAAAAATATCTTGTCTAGGACAACCAGAACAAGGGAGAAAATAAAAATATGTTATAATTCTGTTCCCCTGCTGACGGTAGAAAATGGTTTTTTGTATGTGTGCTGGCATGTTTATAAGAGGTCTGAGGACAGGGAGAGACAAGGAAAGCAGGTGCAGCAGAGGAGAAGGGGGAAATTCAGCTGAAATTTATCCAATGTCTTATCCAGCTGAGATGTGATGTTCATGATCTCTAGTTTTTACCACAGCACGCAAATGTGGTACCGTTATCCTGTTGGAGAAATACAAAATTAATTCTTTCAGTAGCTTGTTTTGCCTTTAGAGCAGAACCTGCTTATTGTATCAGCTTTCCTGATAATCTATGCTTGCACTCCTGCTTTTTTGTAAATGTGCTTGCTTATCACAATGGCTACTGCACTGGTTACATGAATGCTGAGAAAATGAAAGTTACTACTGCACTAGCTACATGAATGCTGAGAAAACAAAACTTGAAAGAACCCAGAAGAGTCTGCCTGTATAAACCCTATAAGACCTAAACTCGGGGCTCAGATCTTGGAGTGCTAGCTCATCTGGGCCCGCTGGTGTGATAAAATACCTGACTCTCCAACCCTCTGAGTACCACTGCTTCTCTGTCAAGTCCATTCCATAACAATTCCTACTACATAGATAAGCTCACTCAGTCTTTAATTACTTGTGTAAGATCACACAGCTACTGAGATGTGGAGACCAAAGTCAAATCCAGAAGTGAATCCTACATCTTTGCTTATCCACCATTCACCATGTAAAATGACAGAAACTACCATGGCCTCGTTCTGGTTTCCTAGCACTGGAGCAATATGAAATTATAGAAAGGAAAAAAAAAAAAAAAAACCAAAACAAAACAGGATAAGGTGGAAAATCCTGAGAGTAATTTTCAGAGAGATACAGAAAATTGGGGTAATGGAAATGCAGTTATAGCAGCTAATCCTCAACACTCAATGTGTTGAGACATCTTCTGTGCTGACACCTTCACACCCATCATCTCAGCTATATATGAGGAGACAGAGGTTCATAGAAGTTTTAACTCTATTTAAATATCTACCTGAATATCACATTTTACTCAGAGGGATACAACTGCCTTTTAAGTAGTGAGACTTCTTATGTGAGTTTGGGATTTCTACTTCTGTGATTGGATTTTCCTATGTGAATTTAGTGAAGTGGCTGCTCAATCATATTTGTTAAATGAGCATATTCTAAACCCCAAATAGCCATGATTCCCACCAGTCCCTCTTTATTCACCTGTCTCTAGTCCCTAATATTTTAGAAACATGGTTGGCCATAAAATGGTATCTGGATTGAAAAGGAAATATTTTAGGAACGGGATGTACTATATTGCTTTCTCTGGATAAACCTAAAAGCCACAAAAAAACTACATTAAATTAATTACATAAGTTAATTAAGTAACTAGTGTCAAGCACATTCTCGGCATGTTCAGTGCGTGGCTGAGACACATCTGCACTTGCAAACACATCTCACTGGCCCGCTCCGTGTGCATCCAAGTGCTCTGGCTGTTCTAGCACCACCAAGGCCTTGCCAGGGAAGTGGATAAACAGCCCGCCTGCTGGGGTTTTATGACTTTCTAGCCTTAGAAACAGCCCCTTACATCCAAGTAGAGCTTTGGGTTTAGCATCAAGCTTTGCCAAAGCCATATCAAAGAGAGTCATTTAACCTGAGTCATTTTCTGCCTCTGTCTCCTGCATCCTTATGAGAGGGGTCTTGGAGTTTCCTGAAGGCATCATTTGCCAGATCCCTGTGCTCAGCAGCCAGAGTTGCCCTAAGGCAAGAACTGTTGGATTTAGTTTGCTTTATTATCTGAGCATTTGGGGAGGTGACATGAAACTTCTCACCTTCATTCAGTAGCATGGAAGGGTGCTGGGAGGAATTTTTCTGCAGGATTTTCTGGGGATGCTGGTCAGACCAACGCACAAAGCTGGACCCAGGGGTCATTGTCATCCACCTTACGCCTCCTTGATTGACTCATCTGAACCACTTTAGACTCTTCTTTTTTAAACTGCCTCTGATTGTGGATTTTTCTTATCAAGCGTGTTAGGCTGGTGATTGCCCATTTGCATCATAGAATTCAGGAAAAGACAACAAGGCATGGAAAGTGGGGACAGAATGAATGTAGAAGAAGCACAGCTCATCTAACACACAGGAGAGTCACCCATGTTGCTGCTCTCACGGTTCCAGCTGCTGAACCAGCTCACTGTGAAGCCTCTTCCCAGCAGAGAAACCTATGCAGGCTCTTACCCTCCAGACAACAAGTGTGTAATACACATCTGACGTAGGTACTGTAGAGTGTGGCAAGCAAAGAGATGTATCAGATGAACAAAAAACAAACCAAACCAAACAGCAAAAGCAATTTAAGTCTGCTCACAGCCCTCTAATCACAAAATTCCAAGATTATTAGAAAGTCCTACAAATGATTTAGATAAATGGTCATGGGGTGAACGGTAGAGTGTGGCAAGCAAAGAGATGTATCAGATGAACAAAAAACAAACCAAACCAAACAGCAGAAGCAATTTAAGTCTGCTCACAGCCCTCTAATCACAAAATTCCAAGATTATTAGAAAGTCCTACAAATGATTTAGATAAATGGTCGTGGGGTGAACATATTACTTCTATAAACTGCCCTGAGCTCTATGGGAGTGGATGCTTTGTACTGCACTTTCCAAGTGATGCCAGTTATACCCTCAAGCCCTCTTCGACTGTCTTTCCCAGATTTATTTGCGTATTCTCTAGGACACTGACACTCTCCTTGCTGCTTGGATAAGTTGATCTACTTAACAAGCAAACATAGAGGCAGCCCTTGCTTTCACCGCTTGAAAACTTTGAAGAGGTAGTTTTAAGACACAAATTATTCTCAAATGCTACTTTGTGTTTCGGTTCTGCACATGAAATACTGAACTTGAAGTCAGAAGAACAAGGTTCCAGCTTTAGATACTGATTGACCATCTGACCACATCACTGCACCCCAAGTTTCTCAAAAAAAGGGAGTAGCTCAACATTTCCTAAAACATGGATAAAGAACTCCAAGTCAAATGCTATTCTCTCTGCTGTGTTTTTCTGTGAGATATAATTAAAATTTTGATTTTCCCAGGAGATCTCTTAATAGGGGAAAGGCACCATAGTCACAGCTGGGCAGAAATGCTGAGATTAGACATAATCAGAGCTGCATGCCAAACCTGGGAAATGCATCCGCCTCAACTCCAGGTTTGCTGTTGCTGTAATTTTAATCAGATTTGTATGTAACAGTATTTCATAATTTTCCACTGAGTTCTTTTTCCTTTCTTTAGCAAAGAAAAACCTCCCAAACAAAGGAAATTAAGAAACAGAAGAGTATAGTTGGTGTGTGGTCATGTGCAAGGCCATATCTCCACCACATGGCATCTGCCTGCCTGGTCCCTGCCACGGACTCAAAGCTTTGGGCACCCTCATTTTTCTTAAAATCTAATTGTCATGTGGGTTTCCTCCATACAAGCAGCTGGAAATGACAGCTGTTGGTAGATACATTGGTTTTGGTCCTGGATCTCTACCAACTAACCTCTAACAAGCTCTGTGACCTAGAACTCAAAGCTTTGGGCACCCTCATTTTTCTTAAAATCTAATTGTCATGTGGGTTTCCTCCATCCAAGCAGCTGGAAATGACAGCCGTTGGTAGATACATTGGTTTTGGTCCTGGATCTCTACCAACTAACCTCTAACAAGCTCTGTGACCTAGATCTTAATCTTTTTAGACCAGTATTTCCCTATATAAAAAGTGAGGATTTTGAACTAAATAATTTTAATTGTCCCTTCCACTCATATAAATCTATGAGTCTGGAACCTAATGACAAAGTTAACCAAAGTTATACAATGATTTTCATTCTTTCCATGATTTCTAACTAAAAGACTAATTAATCAAAAAGTACAATTTAAAGCAATCTCCAGACCTAAGGAAGAAATACTGATAAGTGACATTTGCTAAGGGCCCATCTTCTATCAAGGGATGTAATACCACTTTATATAAGTTATTGTAATTGATCTTTCCAAGAACCACCTCAGGAAATCATCATTATGATCATTATTAGGACCACCACCGTTGCCATTTCATAGATAAAGAGGAAATGCATAGAGAAGTCAAGTACCTATCTAAATATAGATAGCTAGTGAATAGCCAAGATAGGAGTCAAAAAACCCAAGGTGCATAATAACCCCTTGGAGATGAATCTGGAAAAGCCCATAATTGGGAAGCCCTTGGTATCTCATGCTAAAGGTATGGAACTCTCTCCTGAAGACAGCTCTTTTGTTACTGGCAGGCAGTTCCAGGGTCTTGGTCAAACTGTGGAGACAAATCTCTCATGGGACCAAGTGACGTCTGCATCACAGCAATCAGCAAAAGAAAAAGGAAGCGGGAAAGACAGTAGAACATTCACACAATAGGACTTTATTATAAAGCAAAAGTACATGGAGATGGGTGCACCGGCATCCCCCATACGTGAGGAGCACCCCATGGATTCCTAAGGGGAGGGTTTACATGTTGTTCTGGGCTGGGGGTATTTCTTTATCCTAACTAAGGGGAGGAATATTTGGCTATTGGGGGGGATCTAGGGTTATTAAAGCCTAATAGACTGGTTGCAAGGTTGCATCAGCTTCCTGTAATGAGTCCCTGTGTTTCTGAAGTTTCTGGTCATGCAAAGTGAAGTCATTTTCCCCTTAACTTTGTCCTTTCTGGTCTAATGCCACTGGTGGAAGGTCATCTAAACGTGTGCACAGGTGCGGTGGTTTTTGTAATCTGCAAAGTTCCAGGTGTAGCGTACTGACTGGTAGGGTGGTTAAGCTGCTGTCATCTCACTATGGGTCCATTAACTGCCAGGCAAAGAGGTGGTTAATGCCAATCAATTAATAATTAATTATTTAATTAGAAATATTTATGAGCAGCCTCCCTGGGGCGGGTCCCTACTCTGTCCAGCCTCACTTTGTGAATTGTAAACATAATGTATTTATGTAATAGGGAAGTCTCCTTGGAAGCTATGAGTAGGCACAACTGGGGCAGGGGGAGTAGGTGATCCGGTCTAGAGATAGAAAAAAGAGATCAAGATCTATTGCAGTGCATGCAGCCCCCTCCCAAGAGTCAAAGAAAGAACCAACTATTGGGATACAGAGAAGCAATTGCATTTGAGAGCTATTTGGGGGATGGGTGGGCAGGTTGGAAAGAATTGTGGTGTTTGAGCAGACATAGGATGTGGCAGAGAAAGAGATCACCTTGGCTATGCCTCCGGGTTGCTGACTTGGCTGACAGGGGGGTTGGTGACTGGCTCCAGTCTTGGGAACCTAGTCTATGGAAAGAGGAAATGCTTTGGAAGAGAGGCTCAATTCAATCTGGAGCATGTCATTCTTGAGTTGCCTCTGAAGTTTCGTTGAGGTGGATAAATGCTCCCACTGTATGCCAAATAAGACATGGTGCTACTCTTGGATAATATAGATTTGTTGGAAAGAGAGATTCATAAACAGACAACCTGAATCAAACGTGGAGAGGGCACAAAATAGCTATGTACATCTTAGTCCAGAAACTACAAGAAGCTCGACCTTATGGTGTTGAGGAAGGAAGCAGGAGCCAGCTCCAAAAGCATCTTAGAGAATGTGCAGGTGACACAGTTTAGGAGACAGGAGACAGGCCTCTCGGGGAGGGGGACAGAATGAGCAGAGAGAAGGGGCATGACACATCAGTGTGTGAGGACCAAACAGTCCGTGTTTGCTGAAACATAGAAGGCAGGGGCCAGGTCACAGAGAAACGTCCCCATGCCGTGCTCGACATCTGGGATTTCACGTGGACTGTGAGGAGCCCTGGAAGGGTTTTGCTCTGAGAAGTGAGAACAGCACATTTGCAGGCATGGGAGTGCAGCAGTTTGGAAGGTGAACCGAAATGGGGAGAAACTGAAATGTGGACCAGTCGGGAGTCCACTGCAGTCACCCAGGGGGAAGATCACGAGGGCCTGGCAGGGCACTGGCACAGGGGGGGAGGAAGGGGCAGAATGGGTATACAAAGGCACAACCTGTGGGTCTGGAAACTTGGCAAAGCCAGATGCTCCACTATCAGCTGAGAAAGTGAGGGTGGCAGGATGCACAGAGATGACGGGAGAGATGACACGTCTGCTTCTGTCCACTGTGTCTTTGAGCTGCCTCTGAGTAGAGACATCCAGTTGTTATCATATGAATCTGAACACCAGAGAAAGACCCTGCTGAAGATGATAGATTTTGGAGTCCATAACGTATAGGCATTAGTTAGAAATAATTATAACAGCAATAATAATGAAGAGACTATAATTGCAAGCACTTACTATGGGCAGGCATGGAGTCATGTACACTCTGCATTAATGCACACGCCATTTCCATTAATACCCATGACAACAGTCCAAGTGGACCCGAGCACATTTCTTTACAGAGGCAATCACCAACGGTCAGAGACATGGTGCGACTCGTCCAGAGTTGCACGGTTCGTAAAAGCCAGTGTAGGAGCTGAGATTCAGACTCAGGTTGATCGAGGTCTCCATAACCAGTTTTTCATTTGTTTTTGTTCTTTAACTGCAACATTTCTTGGAGTTGTAATGAAGGAAGATACTAAAAACGAGAGGTTGTGAAAAGAACAAAGAGCCAAAAATGACACCCTTGGGAAGCCAATGTTTAAAGGTTGAATGTGAAAAAAAAAAAAAAAAGCATTTGTACAGGAGGCTTTGGGTAAAAAGACAGAAAGCAAAGCCTAGTCAAGGCTTTCATGGAAACCAAGAGAAAGAAAAGAAAGTAAGAAGGGGCAGAGAATGACACACAGTGACAGCTGTGGCCATGTGGAGTAAGACGAGGATTGTAGTGAGTCCTGGAAGTTTGGGGAAGTGCAGGACATCAGTGATCTTTGTCAGAGCGATGTCCCTGTAGCAGGTATCACAGAAACAAGATTGCAAGGACCTGAGGCATGCTGAGGATGTGAGGAAATGGAACCATCGTATAGGCGGTTTTTCCAGAAAATCGATTAAAAAGGCACAGCAAGCACATCGGCCCTCAATTAGGGCAGTTAAAACTAAGTCAGCTCCCGTGAAGATAATTTACTGTTTACTCACTTATTACTTGCATGGGATATATAGAAGCCTATTTTTAAGCTAAGGGGGAAAAACTAGCAGAAAGCGTGAGGTTTAAATTGTATGAGTGAAGCAATGTCTGTGATGAAAGGGGAAGGAATGGGCACGTGGCCACGTGCACGGGGGGTTTTGACCTTGAATTGGCTGGTGGTTAATTTGTCTTTGACTCTAGAGAAAACGTGCAGAGACGGGAGAGCAAATTGGTACATGGGCGTGAAGAGGGGTAAGCAGGTGATGGTCCTGCCTGAGCAATGCGATTGTCTCTACCTTGCAGGGGGTTTAGTAATTATTCCTAGGATGAGAGAATGGGGCAAGTTGAGAATATGGGCTTGCACTTTAAGATAAACGTCAGCTGGGGCTGGAGATCTGGAAGCCATCTGTAGTTATGCAAATGAGGAGAGGGTCTCCCAGGCGTAATGTGACATTTCAAAGGGGCCAACATTAAAACTTGGAGAAAACGTGAATTTTGGGATAAGCAGAGGATCCCAAACCTTTAGAGGAGACAGAGAGGTCTGGAAGGAAGAAAACCACAGAATATAAGCAAAGCCAGCGTACCCAGGAGCTCAGTGCTGACCAAAGTGAGATGCCACAGCCTGCTAAAGAAGATAGGACTCAAATGACCAACCAATTCCTACTAATTACATCCCTTAGTGAAAGCAGATTTAGTTACTCTGCAGGCGGAGAAATCAAACACAGATTTTTTTTTTTTCCAGAAGCCTGAACAGACCTTAGAATTTGCAGTCTTCCTTTGATCTTTCCTTTTTTTTTTTACCTTTTTTAAAATTTTATATTTAAAATGGAAGCTATTGGAATATATTTAAACATTGAGAGCAAAACATGAATAAAAGCAAAAAATAAAAAATGGGGGGAGCATAAAACAAAGGAAAGAAAGAAAATGCTGGACAAGATTAGATCTCTCATTCTCTGAGATGGAAGTCAGGAGGAAAAAAAATAGTTGTGCAGGGAGACAGCATTAACGTTGAGGGAATTCCTGCCTGGTCGCCTCTGCTCTCTGAAGCTGTTACCCAGAGAACAAAGAGATGGAAACGATTTGTCCCTTGCTTGGGATGAAAGTGGGAGAAGCGTGGGAGACATAGGACATGGCTCTGGCAGGAAAGGGGAGCTAATGCCTAAAGAAACATCGAAGGGGGCTCAGCAGCCCCTGTGGAAAGTGAGGGTGAGCTGCTGTGTTCAGAAGACATCAGCCCCAAGTCCCACAACATACCCCCAATTTATGCAGGCACTCTCATAACGTTCACTGTGTTCTACAGAACTCTGCTTCAGCCATTGAACTCCAAATCATTGACAGAATCTCACCCCCCATAAAAAGATGGAGATTTGCTGGAAAATTAAAGAAACATTAAATCTCCGTAAGTTTCATATGTTTGAAACAATAAAATTCAAAGCAATAAATAGAGAGAGGAACAAGATGAAGTGGGCTTGTCTAGAAAGTAAGATTCCCTGGCCACACTGACCTTAAATTTACACTCACTACCTATAGCCTGACCTAAAAAGTTCAGGGATTCAGGTTGGATGCACCCCCAAATGCTATGGCCTGGGGCTGTGTCTTGACTCTCAGACTGTCTGTCCTCTTGAGAATGCTTCTCAGCTCGCTCTTGACTGATTATTCCCCTAACAATGCCACCCCCATTAAGCAGAACTACCATAAAGTATCTTTTTTGGCTTCTGTAACCTGGGAAAAGGTTTAAAAGAGCCTGGAACCATCCAGTGGTCCCCACCTGCATCTGTATTAAAGACAGGTAAAGACTTTTTAGCACAATGCTCGGTAGACTGGATATACTCAGTTAATATTAGCTATTTGCACAATATTACATCATAGTGTGTAGTAGTCTATAGTATTTTGAAATACCACGTGTGTGTCTCTCTCCCAAAGTGAGTCCAAAACTTGGCACACCGGCTAAAAATGCTTTGAAACATCTCTCAAATGAACCACTTTTAGGTAGTGCATCTTAGAAATGAAATAACTTATCAGATCATTGGCAGCCAAGTCATTTTCCCAAGCACTGATGCCAAGCACGTGGCAGACATCCACTGCGGAGTGCTACAGATCAAAGGGACTGAGACACCAGCTCATGCTTGCAGAATTTCAGAATTAGGGATATTCAGAAGGGCAAAGTTAGTGTCATTTGGCATATTAAAGCCAAGCTCCTTTTCCTCACTAGCCAGGGCCCAGTCATTCCGTCCTTATTTCCACTCCCTCCAGATTTCTTAGCCTGATGCAGGCCAAATTAGCCAAAACCAAATGTCTCACTCCAGTTATAGTGGCTGAGTTAGGGTCTTCCTGTTGGTGACAAGTCTCTTTTCTATGAGCCTGAATGCCTGGGATTTTGTCCCCTTGTCCAGATCCATTCTTAGAGCTTGTATGAGTGAAACATCTTAAAGTATTTAGAGAAAAGAGAAAAATATCTACCTATAACTTTGAGAGAAGAGAGGAGCCAAACATCTCTCTCTGTCCCTGGACCCTCTGCCTAATCCCAAGGCCCTGATTTTTCTTCTGTTACTGTTTTACTACATCCTTTGATGGTTCAGAACACCAGGCTCCTTAGCAGAATGAATTTGTGAATTCATACATAGTTTTAAAGCTTGCATGGACATCTCCAGGACTTTGGAAGACTTTCTTGAAAGAGTGCATTCAGGCTCTCTGGGGCACGTAGTCTACAGCACCATGAAGAAAGGACTTGGAGCTCACAGCAGGCTTCAGAGGGAGGAAGGAACTCAAGGGAAATTGACTGCTCACAGTGAACTCTGTGTAACACGGGCAAAGTGGAGAGGTTAGATGCTAAATTCACTGCTGTTGTGCATTTTCCAGTAATCCAGATCTCAGGATTGCCAGTGCTGGAAACACTTCTGCCTTCCTGCTTGTCACTGACAGCGACACTTTGCTTGCCCACATCTGAGATCTGTGGCTTTTGATTCATTCTGTTGTCAATGTCTCCTCTTTTGTTTTCCCAAAAGGTAAATATTTGTTTTGTCTGCATTCTGATTGCTAGTCTTGGTGTCTTGTTGAGTGTGAGGGTTGTGGTAACTCAGATGCCTCGAGAGTCCTTGTTGTGTGCTGGGATTTCATGTACTAGGACATTAGCTTGGCACAGCTGACTGACATCCCTGTTCCTATGCCCCTCACTAAATCACAGTTACATCTCTAATTGCAACCCAGTGTTATTTTATTCCTCTCTACAGAGAGGAAATACAGAACTATCATTCTCTACACACACCAAATCACAGGAGCCTGGGAGAGGATCTTGATGCCAGGGCCTCCCACACAGCACATTTGCAAGCTTTCTGCTAATTACCTTACTTTTCTTTGTCTAGACCAACTTGTTGTATTGAACAGCTCCTTTTCCAAAAGGGGAGACAAAGGAGCATCCTTAGTGCTTCAATTCCTGCCAGGTGGAGAGGGGAGAAAAACACGAATAGAACCAAGAAAGAAACAAAATAGAACCAGAGGATTTGTCCTTGAGTTGGTTATTTCTTAGAGCACATGTGGGTTTCAAGTTGAGCTTGGGGTTGTGTTCTAGTAAGACTGAAATCACTACCATTGACAGCAAAGACAAATTAAGCAGTATGTAAGCCAAATGAAGGCAGTCACTGGGAGGACAGTGACACTCATCAGCTGGTTGCCGCTCAGCATTCTGGACATTACCCAACAGTGGTGACAACTCTTCTGTGCCTGTCCTTACACTTTTGTGGCATCTTCCTAGTCTGGCTTTCTAGATTGAAAGAAAATGGGCCTGTCTGGAACACCCTGGCTTCTCTTTGGCTCTCACTTATAGTGAACACAATGAGAAATTTATTTTCTCAGCCATGAACCCGTTTGCAGCTTTCTGGGATAAAAGGGTGGGATCAACTCAAATAATAGCAGGTTACATTTTCACCATTCCTAAAAGTCTGAGTCACAAATTAATGTTGATGCTTCCAGCTAGCATGGCCTTAGGTCTAGGGAGGGGAACTCCACAGGTGCCTGTGGATTGCCACAGTGGATTGAAAGACCACAGGGCAGGGCTGGCCCCTCCTGGGCTGGGGCTGCCCCTTGGTTCAACACACTGAAGCCTTGGGAACATTGGGACTGGCCAGGAACCCTGGAAGCTCTTTTCTTGTGTTGGGAAAATTCAAAATTAATTCTTCCAGTTGCTTGTTTTGCCTTTAAAAACAGAACATGCTTATTGTATCAGTGTTACTGATAATCAACTGTTCACACTCCCACTTTTGTAAACGTGCTTGCTTATCACAAGGGCTGCAGCACTGGCTACATGAATGCTGAGAAAATGAAAATTACTACTGCACTAGCTACATGGATGCTGAGAAAACAAAACTTAAAAGAATGTGGAGGAGTCCATCTATATAAACCCTGTAAGACCTAAACTCAGGGCTTAGATCTTGGAGCCCTAGCTCTTTTGGGCCCACAGGTGTAATAAAACGCCTGACTCTCCAACCCTCTGAGTGCCAACCGCTTCTCTGTCAAGTCCATTCCATAACACTTCGAGTGAGTTCTTTTTAGCCAAATTCTCCAGCCTCTACTGCTAACTCGCTTCCAACTCCTCCTCTGCTCCCTACATCATATGTTCTCCCCCACTTTCCACACTCAAAAACTGATTGGTTTCCTGGGATATGACAATGGTTTAGTTTTACTGCTGTCCTCTGTCTCAATTATGTTTCCTTTGATAGATCTACTTTTCAGTTTGGTTGAACTAACTCCCAGTAGGCACAAAATTCCAGGGATTTTTTTGTATTTTGTATTGTAGAGAGGAGTGGCACGGGGTGTTGAGGGGACTTTACAAATTGTGCATGGTAAGGATTTTTTTTTTGGAGTAAACATACTGATGCATCCTTAAACTGGGTATGAGTTGAAGAACTGGTGCAGTGTATTCTTCCAGTGGGACAAGGAAATAGCTTGGGTTTCTGTTTCTAAATCTGAGGGAACCATTGAGGCAAAGGTCATAAAGGGCCCAGGCAGGATCTGTTTTGTGTCACTGTGTTGCAGTGTGTTACTGTGAACTTGCAAGGAGAAGCAGGAAACACTGAGGCTTAAAACAGGAAACAGAGTTTATTGATGTGCCAGCACTGGCCCAGCGGACTCCTGTCCAAAGGCTGAGCCCTGAATGCAGCGGGGCTGTTATTTTTATATCACAGTATTTCCGGGTTTTTGCAAGAGGGCATGGGGGGTGATCTTATGATTTCATGTGGTTATGACTCTGTCTCAGGGTGGAAAATTACAGCAGGAGAAGCAGAAGGGAAAATTCTGTTACAGCAGTGTGTGTCAACCACAGTGTGAAACAAGGTGGGGCTGCAGCTGCAGCTGGGTCTGTATGATATCCAGGTGGGGGTCTTGGTTACAGCATAGCAGAGTACAGCTGGGCAAACATGAGTGCCTAACAGCCACAGCTGGGCAGGACACAGCCTGGTAAGTACAGGTGCCTCAACTGGTTCTGGGTTTGGTGCATGTACTTGGGGCTGGGGAGGTGAACAGCTGGGAGGGACCACTGCCTCCATCACCCATTTCTCTACATCTCTGTTCTGGGCTCCATTTGTGAGAGAGGAAATGATGATGGATTAGATCACTGGCTTTCAGCTGGTCAAGACTTTGCTCCTTAGGGAGCATTTGTCAATGTTTGGAGGCATTTTTAGTTGTCACTACTCTGATGGCTGCTACTGAAATCCAGAAGGTAGAGGCTAGGGGTCATGCCAAACATCCTGCAATGCACAAGACAGTCCTGCACAAAATCATGAAGTCAAAGGGACACCTGCATTCCCATGTTTATTGCAGCTCTATTTACAATAGCCAAGAGTTGGAGCCAACCTAAATGTCCGTCATCAGATGACTGGATAAGGAAAATGTGGTATATATACAATACAATTCTACTATGCCATAAAAAGAATGAAATTCTGCAATCCATAGCAATATGGATGAACTTAGAGAAAATTATATTAAGTGAAATAAGCCAGGCACAGAAAGAGAAATACCTCATGTCTTCACTCATAAGTGGGAGATAAAAACATAAACAAATAAATAAAAAAAAAAAAGATACAATCACAATAATACATTGAACTTTCAAAAACAGAGAACAGAACTGAGGTTACCAGAGGTGGGAAAAGGGGAGTGGGAAGGGGATTAGCAAGAAATTGGTAAAGGGTCACAAAGAAGGATTATATTATTTAATGATGCATATACTAATTATCCTGATTTGATAACCACATATTGTACACAGGTATTGATAGGTGTTGATATTCAACTCTGTACCCCACAGATATGTACAATCTTTTTTTTTTTTTAAAAAAAGGAAGTCCTCCACAGCAAAGCATCATGCAATAGCATGTCAATAGCATTGAGACTGAGAAACCAGGATTAGACTGACTGATCTGCCCAGTCACACTTCTCCAGACTTGTGACATTCAGGTCCATCTCTAACCACACTACAGCAGTTGATCCAGTAACTTCTAAGGAATTTCTAAGGGGTTCATACTTTTTTGTATAATACTGGAAAACTCTTTGGATTTTTTTTTTTCACTCAGTTTTGGCAGAATTGGAATCATCTGATGCTTTGGCATAAAACGATTACGAACCAAGCTAACCTGCCATTAAAATTTGATTATGCTTCTGACTTGGGACAAAGATGCCATAAATTTTTGTGCTTAGCAGGTTTTTTTATCTTTCAAAGTCTGCTAAACCATCCTAGTAAATTGAAGATTCTTGCAAAGTTATTCATTCTCTCTGAGAAAGAAAAAGCACTCTTCAGTCTAACAACCTCTATGAGATCCCACCCAAAAATATTACCTTCTTTGTGAAACCTACTTTCCTTCCTAAACATTCTCAGGATCCCATTAAAATACCCATTCGTCTCAGAAGCCTCCCCAATGTCCCAAACTACTTTCATTCTCAGGTTTCAGATGCATTTTCTGGATCGCTGAATCATGATCATTTCGCTATAATTTTCCCTCCTCCGTTAGATTGTGAATTCCCTAAGGTTGGGGTCAGGCTGTTTGACCTTAAGATTTCTCAGCCTGGGACAGGAAGCACAGAAAGTACACTATAAAATGTGTTAGGTAACGAGTTCAGCACTTATCACACAAAAACTATGTATTAGGTAATGAGTTCGGCACTTATCACAAAAAAAAATCCTGTTAATTTTAGGGACACAGTATGCCTTTTTTTAAAAAAAGTTTGACATAAACACAAAATATATCATCAAGGACAAATTGCTATAGTATTAAACTTACCCTGATATTTATCTTTCATACGAATTACTAAGTAATTACATTTCTAACACCATTTCTGAAACTTGATATGTTAAGAGAAATTTCATTCACAAAGCGAGACTATAATAATTTTAAAAGTATGTTATTTGATTTTCTATAGAAATAAGAACAGAACTAAAGGGGATTCATACATTCAAAATGTTCCAATGGTATCTTGGAAAACTCTTTATATCAACAGAGCTAAGTGTTTTCTACTGTTATAAGAAAAAATTATTCCATTCCTATATTTGTAACTATTTTCAAGGCCACCCATACCCCTTCACACACCTCTTTTACTTCATTTGTTTTGTGATCCTTGGAGCTCCAAAAACGTGCTTTTAGTCTCCTGAATGCTATTTCTCTTTTCTTTTTCCTGTCTGTGTAGCCAGTGTTGTTTTATGCATGATTTGTGCATGGTATAAAGAACTAAACTATCAGACTTCTTTGGAGCTTTCCAGTCTATTGAAAATTATACAGTTCTCAAAGTTCAAAACCAACACTGCTCACACCAACTCATTTCAGAAAGAGAAAGTAAGATTGGAAATTATTGTGATATTGTGAAATGTGTATTCGGTCTTCGTCAGTTTCCTGACAGATAGCTCCAAAATCCTTGGAATCTCTGAAATGATGTGTCTTTTTGTAAGCCGATGAGTTGGCTGATGGCTGGGGACTCCTGGACAGCTTTAGGATGGGTCTTGGTCTTTTCATAGGAAAGACCAAGGCATGGTTACAGGGTTGGGACCTTTAGCCCCACTCCCCAACCTCCAGGGAGGGGAGAGGGGGCCAAAGTTTGAACTAATCACCAATGGCCAATAATTGAATCAATCATGTCTAGGAAATGAAGCCTCCATAAAAGCCCAAAAGGACGGGGCTCACAGAGCGTCTGAGTATCTGAACACATGGAGGTTCCTGGAGGGAGGGTAGTGTGCCTGGGGAGGGTGTGGAAGCTCTGTTTGCCCATTTCCACATGCCTAGCACTATGCATCTCTTCATCTGTATCCTTAGTAATGTCCTTTACAATAAACAGGTAACTGTAAGTATAGCATTTCCCTGACTTCTGTGAGATGCTCTAACAAATTAGATAAACTAGAGGAAGAGGTTGTGGTAACCCTGATTTATAGCCAGGCAGTCAGAAGCACAGCTAAAGTACCCTGGGGTTTGCAACTAGCATCTGAAGTGGGAGTCAGTCTTATTGTACTGAGTCCTCAACCTGTGGGGTCTGATGCTATCTCTAGGTAGGTAATGTCAGAATTGAACTGAATTAGAAGACACCCAGCTGGTGTCTACTGCAGAAATGACTACTCATTTGGTGTCTGAGGAAAACCCACACACATCTGGTGTCAGAAGAATTATACTGAGTAGACTGAGTGACAGTAGAAGAGGAAACACACACATGGGTTGCTTTTCCTATTCCTCCAAATTGTATATTACAGTATTGTATCCAGAGCACAACTGCGTTGCATAAAACTAAACAAAAAGCCATAGAAAGGTGTTCAATTCAACAAGTAATGCACATTAATTAGTTATTTTTAAGCATCAATAAATAATGTTTAACACAGAACTAATTAACAACACCTGTTAATTTTCTCTTGAATTCCTCCACAGACACGTCCAGTTTTTCTCAGCAGAATTTGTTACTAAATCATTTCTGCTACCCACTTCGTGCATGCATATCTCACAACTCCAGCTCTGGAGAGTGGAGCACGCCCATGTCATTGCAAGATTGTAGCTTCTCAAGCACAGGACTCCATCCGATTTATCTCTGCCTCTCCCACAACACCTACCATGGAGTTTTGCACATAACAAGCAATCAGTAAGTAATTGTTACATTGAACTAAATTTAGTAGAACTAAAGAGAAGCTTGCAAATTATATTACTTGTATCTGTGTTTCAAAGATACACATGATTTTTGTAAAGTTTAAAAAATACAAGGGTACTTCAAAAAAGTTCGTGGAAAGATTTGCATTATCTTTTAATTCTATTTTTCTACAAGCTTCTGGAAGTACTCTCATATACTGTGATATGTTGGCAGTGTCCGTGGTATCTTTTGGGAATGAGAGAGAAAATAAATTTCAATTGATCGAAAGAAAGAATTGTCAACACATACCTATTAAACACCTGCCTTATCGACTTGATATTTTTAAGTACATCTCACATGTCAGTAACACAAAGAGATAACTTGTCCTTCATGGGCTTATAATAGTTAAGAAGTGAGAATGTATGCAATACATGAATATTTCACAGAGACATGGGGTATCCCGTGGAAATTGCCAATGGAAAGGAACAGAAGATTAGCGCTACAGGGATTTGGAGCAGAGAAAAGACACTGATGGCTGAGAGCACTGTAGAGGGTATAACGAGGGGTGTGGTCATTGGCCTGGCCTTGAAAGGAAGCGGGGGATTGAAAGGGGAGACTAAGCAGAGGAAGGGTACTCTGGGCAAGAATCCTGAAAGAATGCTTTGTAAGCTGGACTGCACATAGCACGGTTACAAACCAAGGAGTAGATGGGCGAAGACCATGTGGATGTAAAAAAGTGAAAGAATGTTAGAAAGATGCATGTGGGGGTGGGGGGAAGGTGGAAATGGGTGATTCAAACTTTTAAGAACCTCAAATGGCAGAAAAAAGAATTTGAATTTGATCTTGATAAAAAAAAAAGCTCTTGAGCCCAACACTGACATGCATGAAGCGATGTTTTAGGAAGAGTAATATGGTAGTTTAGGGAAAAATCTGGGATCAGAAAGATCCTTGGGAGAAAATGATAACTGTCTGCTTATTATATTTAAAAAAACACCTGGGAGAAGTCAGGCACCAGCACAGAAAATGCTGACTAACTGGCTATTGAATAAATTGAGGGAACAGATGAGAAAATAGTAAATATGTTGTCTGATAGCAGAAGAAAGAGAAAGGAAGGTAGGGATGAGAAATCATTGTAAAGAAAAACAGCAGGATTTGATGATGAATACTTAATTTTTAAAAAATGAAAGAGGTTACATATATATATATATATGTATTTGTTTTTGTTTATGTAAAAGGCATAGAAATGCAAACTTGGCCTCTCAATCTTACTATAAGACATCTAAGATTTCTTTCTTAAACTCCCCAAACTTTCCCAATTCATCAGGATTAATTTCATAGTCAACTATATCTCTTAGAACTTTGCATGTAGTTCTCTTCAAGCACCTATCACACTCTGGTCTGTACTGTATTATTTTTGGATAGTGTTCCAAAGCTTTAGGTTTGGGTTGATGGGAAAATATTTCCAATAATAGAGATATAGAGTATAAACTAGTTTTGGCAGGAAATATATGAATCTAGTTTAAGATATTGACAGTTTGAAGTAATTGCAGGACTTATAGCAAGAGGTATCTGACAGATAAAGATGAAGGGTGAGTTTGAGACTGAAGATTTGGGAAAGGAGTCCTCTAACGCCATGAGAAGGGATGAGATTCCCAAGAGAAAAGCAAAGAAGCTGTGAATAATGAATGCTCAGGTTCAAAAAATTAATGAGGGGAAAGGGGATGAATGGCCTTTGTTTAGAAAGAAAACTTTAAAGGTAAAAGGAGACTAGGTCCATGTAGAATCATAGAAACTAAATTTTAAGAAAGGGAATTTTGGAGAAGCTACAGAGTCATCCAGAAGAATAATGACTGAACCAAAGAATTTGGGATTTGGTATTTAAAAGGTCATTGGTAACCAATGAAAAGAGATCCAGCCAAGGATGCAAGGAATCAGGCAAGGTCAGATCAGACTGTTAGAAGTAAAGCGAGAAGCGTAGGGATCGAGGATGGAAGGGGGGCGAAGACAGCACGTTCATTTCCCATTCAAACTAAAAAGAGAGAAATCACAGCAGCACTAAGGAAAGAAACTTTTTTTTTCTTGTTCTTTTGTTTAGGTAGGAGGTTTGAGCAGATTTACAAGGTTAAAAAAAACAGTGTAGAACCAAAGATTATAGACACAACAAAAAAAATACTATGCATCAGAAAGTGTAGAATTCAAGAGAAGATGGGGTCTCACAGGACTGGGATGGCTAGAAAGGACTTGGCCTTGGGAGAGAGCAAGTACAACTCCTTCTCTGAGGGGAGACGGAAGATGTTGGCACCCCTGAAGCTGTGGACATGTGCCTGGAGACCGTGAGAAAGTGGTGGCTCTGAGTGACACAGAGGTGGCAAGGAGGAAGGTCCAGATTTCTCTCTGTGGGAAGCAGTGTGGCTATCAGAGGGGTAGAATCACATAAAACAGCCTCTGTAGGCAAAATGATGAAGGGACAAATTAAAGCCATGAGGACCCATGTGAGTATAGAAATTAATAACGTATAATGAAAATCATGGCCCCATTTCCTGCTTTTCTCCAGCAATGCTCAGAAGACTGAGTGAATGTGGGTGTGACCCAGGACAGGGAACAGCAGAACTGAAACCTAAATGGTAAGATTTGGTGCACAGGCTTTGGGAGTAACAGGGAAATAAAATAGGACAAAAGGCAGCCTCAGCTGGAAAGCTAGAAAGGATGGCTCTGTGTCAAAAATGAGAGGTGAAAACAGAAATATCTTCAATAGTCCATTTATATTCTGTGATTTTCTCACATATAATGGCATTTCTTTTTCTATATTTCCATTGGATGCTGCTCTGTTGGGTCAGTCTGAAAAGATTTTAATGATATTTTTGTTACAAGGGGACTAACTCAAAGTGGCTTTCATTGAACATTGCAAAGTTGTGAATGACCAAAAGCAAATATGTATTGAGCTGACGTATGCAACAAATGAACATTTTTAAACATCTCCAGCCTATATTCTTTGAAATACATCCTTCATATATTTGGACATATTGCAATCACTATAGCAGGACGATGAAGATCACTTAGAATGGAAACTTGGAACTTAAAAGGAATAATAATTTTGAAAAAAATTTTTTTCCATGGGCAAAAGAACCCACTAAAAGTTTTCTGTAATGAGCTAAATATTTCTGGATGTTCTTTAATTTGATTTATTTTGTTGTACTCTGGAGTTGGGCTGGTTTCTCTCCTGTCTTCCCCAGGCTTTCTGTGGAGCTGATCCAAGCACAGAATCTTCTTTAGCATTTGGATTTCCTCCATCAGGGCTTAAAGTGTGATGAAACATTGGTTCTTGGGAATGAGAAGACTGTGGCTCTCAAATCCCCGGCATTCAAAAGATAAAAATTTATTGATTTCCATTGAAAACCGAGTTCAGTGATGAATACATAGTTTGAATACTGGAGTCTGGTTGTCATTAAGCTGATTTTTTAAATGAGCAATTAAATGAGGTGCACTTAAAATGTAAGCACATGTAAGAATTTAAAAAGACAAAAATAAGATGTTTCTTTTCTTTCTTTTCCTAGTCTAAGTGCTGAGTCTGACGTTAGGTAAGGATATTGAAGGCAAATACTTGTCAAATTAGTGGAGAAAACAGGACAAACGTCAGAAAGTCATAGTATCTTAGAGCAAGAAGCGATCCTAAAGTTTATGCCACTGTTCCTTACCAATAGTGTAGATCAGGGAAACTGACTTCAGGCAATTAACAGGATGCATCTAAGATTATGTGCCTATTTAGTGAATAATCCAGGACTATAAGCCAGCACTCTCCATTGTACCACGGTGCCTCCCACAAGTTTCTCTTAACCTACTTAATTCATTAACTGGATGACCTTCCGTAGAAAACACAGATTTTTCCTGTAGCCACTGCATTAGGATCCTAGGATATAAGTGACTGTGAGATGCTATCTAATTCACTCCTCTGCCTTCAGCAATCAGTGAATTTAAAATGCTCCACTAAAGGAGTTTCTTTCGTTCTCTTTGAAAATAATTCCAACTTTAGGAGCTTTTATTTACAAAAAAAATGTTTCTTTTTATAGAAAGGCTGTTTTGGGTGGAGCACAAAGAGACTGAGGGCGGGTGTTGGGAGACGTGGTGTGGTCTGGCCCTGCTGTTAGAGGCCGCACAAGGCAAGACCCAGCCTTTCTGAACCTCGGACGTGCTGCTCGTAAATGCAGAATGTCGGCGTCCTTCTGGCCCATTTGACGTGGGATGCATCTTCTGAGATGCTGTATTTGCAAGTTCTTGAAAAATGCACATGTAAAGGGATGTAACATTGAAACATTCCTTCCTAATTATTAAGTTCTTCTTCCTTATGTAGTGTTCCATGGATATTAAGAGTAGCTGCTGACCGCATTCTATATATTTGAAGGTTCTTTAGCATATTTTAAGCATTTCTTCCCTATGTTTTGCATTTCTTGCCTTAAGTACCAGGAAGAGATCTTTTACGAAAGAAGTTCAGTGGTATTTCCAGCAGAAACTCTCCATTGGAGATTGTAAATGGCAACCTGATCTCAGCATGTCAAGGAGCATCAGAAGTCTATGGGAAATCACAGGCTTTGACATGTCTGCATCCTGACCACCGAGCCAGAGTGACCCCTGAATTAAAGGTGAGACAACTGGTCTCTTCAGGAATTGGGTAAAGCTGGACAAACTCAATGGGATTGAGCCAGAGTATACATGGGTACTTCAAAAAAGTTCATGGATAGATTTGCATATTTTAATTTTATCTTTTCCATGAACTTTTAAAATTACCCTCATAGCATAAGCAGAACAAAAGGTACTTTCCAGCTTGACCATTCTACTGCTTAAAAGGGAAAGCTGGCCTGGGTGTGGAGGCTGAGCTGTCCAGTTCTCAAGCATTTGGCATGTATGCAGCTTTCAGAGTCACAGGACCAGTGACACATGCAATTTTTAATGCCATTTTCCCACTCCCCAGGAGCCACATTGTATGAAGTTTTTTTTTTTCCCTGCAATTTTTAATGCCATTTTCCCACTCCCCAGGAGCCACATTGTATGAAGTTTTTTTTTTTTCCCTTTTTGTCTTTTTTTGTGTCCGGCAACGGACCGTAACCCTCAGTGTCGCGCCCGTACCGGACCGGGACCGGCAACGGGATCGCAACCCTCGGTGCTGCACCCGCCCCTCGCTCAGCCAGTGAGCGGCCGGTCTGTATGTCCGAACCCTCGGCGGGAGCGCCGCCTCACTCCCAAGCGGCGCACTGTAGCAGTGCGCCACCGGGCCGGCCCGTATGAAGTTTTTTTTTGATATCCAACCTGTCAGCTGCATAAAAATCTTTTCAACTCAATATAAAATGCAGATGTTGACACAATCTGACAGGCCTCCACATTTAATTAGGCACAAGTTCCCAATTAGCAATCATAAATGAGCTCACACACTTTAAGCAGTTAGCCTTTCATGTTTAATGCACTGTGAGGTCCCAGGCTTCCCACTATTTATTGAAGCAAATCCCAGGTCTGTATGGATGAACTCTGAGCCAAAAGTGAGCCATCAGCCTTGACTGGTAGAAAGGCTGCCTGCATCCCATGAGCCCAGCAATATCCCCAGCTTCTGGGGTTGCTTGAATCACCAACTCCTGACTTGGATGTGACACACTTTAGAGTCTGGCCCCCAGGCTTCCCACTATTTATTGAAGCAAATCCCAGGTCTGTATGGATGAACTCTGAGCCAAGAGTGAGCCATCAGCCTTGACTGGTAGAAAGGCTGCCTGCATCCCATGAGCCCAGCAACATCCCCAGCTTCTGGGGTTGCTTGAATCACCAACTCCTGACTTGGATGTGACACACTTTAGAGTCTGGCCTCTCTCTTGGCATCCAGGTAACACACTTTGATTTTTAAAGAGAATTTCTGAGACAATAACAAAACTAATGAGAATTGATTGACTCTAAATTTTCAGCTCTAGGGGGCTTGAGTTGGGGATACATTCAATTCAATTTGGAAGAGCAGTGAGAAAGATACAAAAGACTTAGTGGATGAATGAACAAATGGATTGGTTAACTCAAAACATGCTTATTGATTACCTTCTAAGTGCAAAAATGGTGCCCTGCACTGGAACTTCAAGGAGGAACAAAGCATATATGGCTCCTGGCTTCCTGGAGCTCACGGTCTATATGAGCACAAATAATTTCAGGACAGGCAAATAATTCCTCTGCCCTGGTTTACCCAAAGAAATGGGAGGTGATGGCCTCTGCCCAGCCCCATCAGCAATTCTGTTTCATTATACATCTCACATAAAGTTGATCATCTTGTGCCTTTCCTTCTTTATTTTTATTTATTTTATTTAGTTATAACTATTTGTAAATATGTCTTAGCCCTTTTCCACTTGACTTTAAGTTCTCTTTAGAGCAGTAACTGGATCTGATTTGTTTCTATCTCTTGTAATAACTATCAAAATGCTCAATAGGATATATAATTTTTAATTTAAATGTATTTTTTTTTCCTGACGCAGAAGAGCGATCGAGAACAAGAAATGAAATTGTACAGAAGGGGGTGGGGAGCGGCGGGAAAGGCTGTTTTTAATTTCAAAGCTTTCAGCAACTAAAATTAAAGTTCAGATTTTAAAAATCCCTGGTTGAATTCAAAAGAAAAGTTGAATTGCAGGTGACCGTTGAATAAGCTAAATAAATAAAAAAGGTTTGTTTTCATGTCCTGTAATTTTTAGATTGTACACAATTCCTAAACTCTACTTATTTAATTCTCAGGGGCAGGTAGAATATTCCTTAAAATGTTCAGACTTCAGTCCAGGAACCCTATGCAAGTGAACAGGTAAACAGACAAATGTTGCATAGTTTAGTGTCCTAAAATTTATCCCAGGGTGGCCCCTCCAGGGACATAGGACAAAAACGTCTGCATAGGCAGAGTACCAGCAATTATTAAATTACTATTTTTAAATTGCCATTGTCACAAAATAAACAGAACTTGGATTTCAATTTCATGATTGGCACAATGGTTTTCATGTATTCTTCACAGTTTTTATATCATTGCAATGTTGCAGCAGGTGTCCCTTCTCTGGGAAGTTGAGTTGGCATCTTGTCTCTTTTCTTTCAGGTCTCTCCATCAGTTATACCAATGTCAAGAATCAATTGTAATTTAAGAACTGTGACCCTCTACTGGGAGACCTTATTTTGTAATGTTGAAGAATGCAGGATTTGGAGGCAGACAGACCTGGGTTCAAGTCTTGGTTTTATGACTCACTAATTATATAATCTTGAGCAAGTGATCTTGCCTCTTTGTGCCTTGGTTTTCACATCTGTAATGTTGGATTGTTGTAAGGGTTAATATTGTTAATATACACAAAACACTTCGCACAGGCCTGGCGTGAAGGATGAGGCCAAAGATTATCAGCTATGCTTATTGGTAACGTGGAAATGAAGGAGTAGATGTTGTTTCTAAAATTGGTGTAAATAATTTAAATATTTGTAAGAAATTAAAACATTTAGGACCAAGTGAAAACAGAGCTGAACCATCGAAAGTGCGACTGCAGCAGTGTTCTGTGTGACCTCGTACTGCCTCTGAGGACAGACACGAAAGTTGTACATTAACTAGAATTGAGAGTGTGCACCCGGGAAGGTTGATGTCATACATATTTTGGGTGCAAATGATATGGTTAATATAAATTTATCAGGAGAGGCAGAGATAAGTATAAAATGGGCCTTCAATGATTTGTTAATTTAAACTATTTGCACTGGAAAGTTATTTAAAGTATGTTATTCATTAACCACTCACCCCAACTATCCCTGGAGAATAGCATGGTTGGAAACAAATGAAAACACTGCAGTTAATTCATAATTCCCACCAAAGAGACAGATTTTAATTGCCAAGATATTTTAGTCAACTTTGATTTAGTAGCCTTTGGCTCTTGTTTCCCTTGTTGAATTTATTTTTTGAAGATATGACAAAAATTAGCTTTGTGACATCTCCTTGCAGTTTATAAGAGTTTCTAGTAGAGCATATCCTAATAAAGTGTACTCAGTTAATAGTTACTGAAAATGATGAGAAGTTGACGCTAAGCCATCAAATTCCATTTTTCTCGGTCATTAGATTCCAATACCCTCAAGGAGCTTTACATAATATGTTCACGTAAGCTATGCTTAATGTTTGAAAACTAAATACAATTATGTTTAAAGTTGTAAATCAAATCAGATTGTAATAAAATACTTAAAATGTTCTTATTATTTGCAAATTCTAGAATAGGAAATCTCTGACAATTTTCAGAAGTTTTGCTGAACAAATAAGCAATAAAAATCAAAGGCAACAAATTGAAAAGCCAGTACATTTCAAAACGCCACTATAATGACAGTGAAGATATCAAGAGAATTAAGGAGATGATAAAAGAATGAGGGAGAGATAAACGCAAATGGACCCAAAGTTAGTAAGAGAACAGACAATAGAAACAAAATTTTGGTGGCTGCAATGATGGCCCTTGGTAATTCTCTAAAGAGCATAAGCCAGCAGAGAGGCATCAAAAAAACACTGGGTGCACAAGGCACCTTGCAAATAGGGACTAATTTGAGGCTACGAACAGGGAGGTTGGTTGAAGATCTGTTGAGGAAGAAACTACCATTCCAGCGACCCCACCCTTTTTGTGTGGAAGGAGACTTTCCCTTCCCAGAATGTGATACGTGTCTATTTGCTGAAATCTACACACATATATTGGGTATGCACACGTATATGTATGTGTGCACGGTATACATATGTTCACTCTTTGGAGATGGTCAACATAGAAGGTCTCTGGCAATGTTTAACACGGAGGCTGGTGAAGAGATCCCAGGATGGCAGCTGTGCCCTGGAGAGCAGGTGCCCAGGTAGGAGAGGCCAGAGGGCGCCCAGGGAGACCACCTTGGGAAGATGGAAATGAGAGAACATCCACTGTGATTGAACGATCACCAGGAGGTCATGATACTCGTGGAAAGTTTGAGGCTTAAGAGGAGGTAAATAGAAAAAAAATAAAAAATAAAAATAATTGTTAATCCAGGGAAAACAAAAAGTCGTTTGGGAAAGAAATGATCACTGCTCTGCATGGTTCCACTGTGAATGGTGTGTACATATTTACAATCATGTAAG
>NW_007731847.1:67571-68890 GCF_000696425.1 Galeopterus variegatus
AAAAAAAAAATCGTGAAATGAAAAAAGCCTGAAAAGCATATGTGACATTAAATTACACAAATAGAATAGTAACGATGAAATGGAAATATATGACAATAAATCAGGAGACTGGGGAAGCTTAGTACATCCGACTTATACTTGCACCCCTGAAAATCAATGAGATGCCCTGATCTCTGCCCCTCAGAGGGTAAGAGGGGCGCCTTGAAAGTGGGCAAAGCCATTCCTGGATACCCCATCATTGGCCGGATCTGTGGTTCTCAAACTTATTAGTTGCCGAACCCAAATACTCTTAAATAATGGTTAAGGACCCCAAAGAGCTTTTGTTTATGGTGGTTATATCAATCATATTAGGAATTAAAACTGAGAAACATTTAAAATAATTTTTTATTAATTCATTTAAAAACAATAATAATAAACTCTCTACATATTTTATGAAAAGTAACTATATCCCATCCCCCCCCAAAAAAAAATAGTGAGAAGTATGCCATTCTTCCACATTTAGGCAAATCTCTTTTAATGCTGGGTTTACTAGAAAACAGCTGGATTCTCACAGCTGCTTCTGCATTCAATCTGTTGTGTTGTGATTTGGGTCGAGGTATACAAAAAAATTCCTGGCCTTGTCTATGTTATTATCTAGTCTTTCTAGGTAATGATTGTGGGTATTCTTTGGTAGTATACCAAAACTCGACACAAAATAATTCCTTAAGGGTTAGTTGAAATATGGAATTTAAAAGTATATCAGTGAACTTCTTGAATTCTGTTCCATTAAAATCCTTGGTCTACTGTGCACTGGATCTTTTTACTCAAACACGATTTTATAACCTTATGCATTAGCTTACTGAATGGTTCTGATCTTCAAAATGTTGACATTTTATTATACAATAGGAAGAGAATCCATCATTAATATCATCTCTGTTGGGAAAATAGAAAAATTTAATCAGGCCCCTTGCCTTAGGTCTGGTTGGGGGTGGTGCAGGGCACAATCTTTGTAAATAAGTTGTGGGTGGGTGGAGTTAGTGTGCATAGGTGGCGCCACCAACTTGGCTGGCGTTTACTACCTTGGGCGTCCATCCCGTGTGGCCATGCTCTCAAACCAAGGCTCCAAGGACTTTTCTTCCAGTTACCTAGCTCAAAGACCTGTGTGTGAGGGGTGTGGGGACCCAGCCTGGCGTGTGAAGGGTTTGTGACCCAGTATGGACAACAGGCTTGAAGGGTCTGTGAGCTCCAGACCCAGCCCTAGCTCGACAATCACCAATCACATAAGAAAATTCTTTTTAAGTATTGACAAGCCACCAATCTACTGGTAGCACATAAAATTT
>NW_007731847.1:70206-71395 GCF_000696425.1 Galeopterus variegatus
CTTGTGAACCAATAATTAGGATATAATCTGTCTTCATTTGTTTTTCTTGTAGACCCCATGGTGTTTAACGTGGGGCAGGCTCACTGTAGGTCTTCAGTAAATACATGTGGATTAATTGAATGCCAAAAACAAGGGTTGTTATTTGGGAAAAAAGATTACCCACAAGGAAGTTAAAAGACTTGAAGAACTGTATGCAGTAAATTTAAACAGAGCCAAGTAAAGTTTGCTGATTTCCAATTTTTCAATTGATTTCCATTACGTTTTATGTGTTCACCGTAGGCCCTGGCAAAAGTGGAAGTGGAGAATGCAGTTCAAAAGAACAAGACCTTTTGGTTCTATAAATAAACAACCTCAAATTACATAGCTCTTTTAATAATAATAAAATCAAAGTTTCTCAGAATCAATCATTTAAGTGCCCTAATAAGAGGCTTTCATGGAAAGAATTTTTTGAATCACTTGATGAAAACTGAGAAGATTTTGTCATCAGTCACCCAAAATAATCTTGCACTTACAAAAAAAACCCACTGCCATAGAAATGGAAATATTTAATGGATACTTATTTATCAGATACATGGATCATATCACTTATTTAATCCTCCCAACAAATCTTCAACAGACATATTATTATCTTCATTTACAGAAAAAGTAACTGACACTTAGAATCACAGAGCCTTTAAGTTGCAGGCTCAGCACTGGGAACGATTGTCGTCTGAATCCAAAAGCCAGGCTCCTTCCTCTTCATCACCTACAGCCACTTCGTGTTTAATAAGATGCAAATAAATAGCTCAATGAAAACTCTGAGTAAATGTGCTACGAGCTACTGTGTGTTAGGTACTATACTGCACTGCTTCTGGATAATTCCAAGATTCTTTGCAGAAAGGAGAAAATGAAGCATGTCTTGGATGGAATGTGTGTTTGGGGGGATGGTGGTTATTTGGGGGCAGGTCACGCAATTGCCTGTTTGCTGCTGACTCAGAAATGTAGAGCCATGGTAGACAGAAACCAATGGGTCCATAGCCCTGTTCCTTTTGTGAACTGTCTGACCCCAACTCCACTAATCTGCTTTTATGGCATTGGAGGTCCTTTTATCTTGTCAGCTTAATGAAATGAGTGGAAATGGAAAATTTCAGGGTCATTTTTGAACTTTATAAGCAGTCCTGCCTTGGAGACACAGCCAATTTGTGCTCCC
>NW_007731847.1:72257-74799 GCF_000696425.1 Galeopterus variegatus
AGACTTGTGACTGCAGAACACAGTGCTCCTCAGGCTAAGTTCCTGGGGGATTGACTTCTTTCTGTTCATTGCTGCATGTTAAAGGGTAAGAAGTAAGTCAGCAAAAGTTGCTATGTGAATACATTCTGTAACATAATAGCATAACAAATTGATTTAGACAAGAACAGAATAGCTGAGGATGGAAAAAATGTTCTGTGTCCAGCTATTAATCCAAGTATGGGGTAGGGTTGCTACCTTTTGTCTGAGTTTCCCAGGACATTAGTCAGTGGACACATGGGAGCCTTGGGTGGTTTCTATAGCAACTACTCAGGTGGTTGGTGACTGAGAGTCAGAGTATAGAGCTGGCATGAGCAGGTACACCTGGGACCCAGGTCTTTTTGTAAATCTCTGTGCCAGCAGGACCACCTTTCTACATGGCCTTTTCTGGCCCACCTCCCCGTCTCTCACCCACTAGTTTCCTTTAACCTGCAATCCCTTTTATGTTCCTGGTTAAATAAAACCGATCGGCAGACGTGTACCCAATGGCCTCGAACTTTCGGCATTTAGGTGTATATTAAAGGCAATCTCCCATGAGTATCCAATATTGAGGTTCCCAGTTACTTGTTTTGAGAGAGATGATGTGACAATTTTAAGCAATGTCAGCCCATACTACCACCGTGTCCCCTACCTGTCTTCAAAGGTTGATTTAGAATGAAGCTAATGACACTCCCCCAGTGTCCTAGCTATATATCACATGGTCACATGGTTTTCAAACATCTGCAGAAGTAAGCTATGTTAACTGCAATTGATTAATACTGAATGTCATTCCATTCCAATTTGCCCTTCTGCTTATTTTCCCGTGTGTCAGGTGGCAATGGTGTGACCGTGGGCATATTTTGTATTTTTCATCTCTAAGGAACTTGAGTTGGAGATGCACTCAATTTGGGTTTGTTGGGATGTATTTATGTGCTTCGCAGTCACTCCTGTCCATGGGTGTTAGCCCTCCAGTACTGCAGTGAAAACCTTTCAGGAATACTGTGCTGACTTCTTTTCTCTAAGAGTTACGTATTTCTAATTTTGGATCATGTTCCTCAAAAAGATCCCCAAATTGAATAAGTTTTAGACTCACCAAACCTGGCTCTGCCCCTGACTTTCTTTTACATGTCTCTTGATACTTACCTTATATTAATATTTTAATCTACACAGATAGGGATTGTTGAATGTTTGTTTATGGGGTTTGGAGATTAGCATTTTCTGTCATTATTACACTTTTTGTTTTTTAGGTTAGAACAAAGTTCTATTCAGGAATTCTGCATAGGCTCTCTATGCCCTCATGCCGTATTGTCATTTATTTATGGAATGGTAGCCTCAAATTAACAATATGAATTATTAAAATTAAGAGAGCCCCCGATTTGCCAAAATTTGGCCATGATATTTGTTCACTGCACTTTATAAATTCATGTGAGGACGGCTTCAGATATGAATAATATTTAATGGATGTTTTGTGAGCTATGTTTTTACCAACTCCAAAAAGTTGTCATCAATTACAGCAATGTTTTAGGGATCTCATACTTATTACTTTAAATGTTGAATACAATCACTCCAAGTAAGTATAGAAGAAGTTATTCCTGTTTAATGTGTCCTTCATAAACTTAATGTCATTGAATTACTTTACAGTTTACAGGAAAGACATCCTTAACTAAGAAAACAGATCCTGCATGATCATGAAAGATTTCTTATTTTTTATCTTTTTAAAGATTTTTTTATTTTTATTTTCAGTGGTTTGCATTGAAGTCACAGACAGACACTAAATTATTTTGTCTCTTTGAGCTTTTGTGTTTTTCTTTGAAGCCAGGGGAATTTTTTCCCTTTGATATTTGTACCATCAAGCTTTAAATTATTGGTTTAAAATGCTAAGATATATAAATATATAACATCTTTCAAAAGAAAGTGTAGACTAGTTTTATAGAAGATTGCAAATTAAATTGAGGGCCTCTGCTACTGTCCAAGATGGAGTAAATTGAATGAATTTATGCTCCTGCCTGAAACAACCCAAGCCAAAATCAAACCAAAGCAAAACAGACAAAATATGTGAAACTGTGGTTTTCAAGACACTGAACACCAAGAAGCAATTGACAGTGATCCTTGGGAGATGGGAGATGGGAGATGGTAAACAAACAAGGTTAACCTAATGATGCCCCACTCACTGCTTTCAGAGAGTTTCGAGGCTGCACTACAGGGAGGGAAATTCAGGTGGAGACTGCTGTGGACTGATGTCCCCCCAAAACTTGGTCCCCACTGTGAAAGTGTTAAGGGAGGGGGATATCCTATTATGGTAATTGAAAGGTGGGGCTTTGAAGAGGCGATTAGATTGCAGGGCTGTGCCGTAGTGAATGGATTAATAATGGTGGTCATGGGCATGATTCTGAGGGCTTTAAAAGGAGAGCACATGAGAGGTTGATCTCTGTCTGCTCTGCCGTTTCTGTCATGTGAGACCCCTGGGTCACTGTTGCCACCACCAAGACAATCCCCAGATGTATTCCCTGGACTTTGGACTTGCCAG
>NW_007731847.1:75614-76542 GCF_000696425.1 Galeopterus variegatus
ACACACACACACACACACACACACACAGAGGACGCTTCAGAGGTCATCAGAGGGTCGTCCTTTCGTATTCAGCTGAGCAGTGATCAAAGAATGCATGTGAGGAAACTATTCAAGGCCAGGAAAAGAATTAATCAAGCAAATTGGAGACGTAAAAGAATCAAACTACTTCCATCTAACTTAAGTGCTCTCCATAACAAAAGAATATTTAAGGATTACAGAAATATTCAGTACACTACAAGGTATAATACACAATGTCTGGCATCCAAACAATGATTCCCAGGCACATAAAGAATCAGGATACTATAAATCACAGTGAGGAGAAAAAAACAATAAACTGAAACCCACTAAGAATCGACACAAATGATAAAATTAACAGAGAACTGCATTAAAAAGTTACTATAACTGTGTTCCTTACATTCAAAAAGTTAAGTAGAGACAGCATAGGAAATATAAAACGATCTAAATCCAACTTGTAGAGATGAAAACTACAATATCTGAGATTAAAAATACACTGGGTAGGGTTAATGGAAGATTATGTATTGCAAAAGGAAAGACTAATAAACTTGAAGGCAAGCGATATAAACTAAAATAAAACACACAGAAAAAAATTAAAAATGAAGAGTATTTGTGAGCTGTGGGATAACTTCAATTGGTCTAACATATGTATCACTAGAGTCTCCAAAGGAGAAGAGAACTGTGTTTGTGTGTATATACACACATATATATATATGTTAAAAATCAATAGCCTAAATTTCCCAGATTTGATGAAACCAGCAGATCCAAGAATCTCAATGAACCCCATGCACAAGAAATATGAAGAAAATAACATCAAGAAACATGATAAATGAATTGCTTAAAATCATTGATAAAGGGCCGGCCCGGTGGCGCACTGGAGAGTGCGCCGCTTGGGAGCGCGGCGGCGCTCCTG
>NW_007731847.1:77853-78643 GCF_000696425.1 Galeopterus variegatus
AAAAAAAAATCATTGATAAAGAAAAAAATCACAGAAGCAGTGAGATAAAAAAAAGACACACTATGTATAGGGAAACAAGAGTTTTCAGTGTGCATCGATGAAAGCCGATTTTTCTTTGGAAAGAATGCAGGTGAGAAGGCAGTGGAACAACATCCTTAAAGAAATGAAAGAGAAAAAGCCCCATCAGCCTAGAATTCTATACTCAGCAAAATGATCTTTCAGAAATGAAGCAAAATATAGAATATTTCAGATATACAAAAGCTGAAGGAATTTATCGATAGCAGACCCACACTATAAGAAATGTTAAAGGAAATCCCTCAAGGAGAAAGGAAATGACATTAGGTAGAAATACCATCTACACAAAAGAATGTAGAACGCCAGAAATGGTAACTAAATGAGTTAATATATGCTACTTTAAAAAATTATGTGAATCACTTTAAAAGATAACTGTTTAAAAATAAAAATAATGTGTTGTAGGGTTTATGGCACATGCATAAATACAAAATATGACAAAAATAACATCAAGGCCAGGAGAGGAAAATAAAGGAACTATTTTAAAGCTCTTATGCCACACATGAAGTTGTATCCTATCGCTTGAAGATAGACTGTGTAAGTTAATAATGTGCACTAGAAATCCTAAAGCAAAGACAAAAATAGCAACAAGGAGTTATAGCGATAAGCCAACAAAGGAGATAAAATGGATTCATAAAAAATTCTCAATCCGGGCCAGCCCAGTGGCGCACTGGATAGTGCGCTGCTTAGGAGGCGCGGCAGCGCTGCCGCCCGAGGG
>NW_007731847.1:78871-79490 GCF_000696425.1 Galeopterus variegatus
GGGGGACACGGGGTATAATCACAATTTGTGGTAATGGACATGCTGCCAGTATGGATCTGGCATTCACGACATAGGCACAAGTGTTGACAATTTGCTTTGTACCCCATGAATAGTCATAACCAATAAAATAAATAAATAAATAAAAATAAACAAAATAAAATGTTAAAAAAAAATTCTCAATCCAAAAGAAGGCAGAAAAGAAAGAGACGGAGAAGAGATGGAACAAATATAAAACAAATTATGAGATGATAAGACTTAAACCTAACCACATCACTAATAACATTAAATGTAAATGGTCCAACCCTATTAGACGAGATTGGGAGCGTTCAGGGTGGTATGGCCGTAGACAGGTCCAACCCTATTAAAAGATAGACATTGTCAGATTGGAGGAAAAAGCATATGCCTATAAACACGTTAAATGTAAAGACATAAATGGGTTAAAAATAAATAGACGAATATACTATGCTAACACAAATCAAAAGAAAGCTAGAGAGGCATCTGGATTGAAAGAAAGACGTAACATTGTCTTTATTCCCAAATGACATAGTTGTCTAAACAGAAAATCTTCTAAATGGTTTTAGAAGTAACACCTGAGTTTAGCAAAGCTGCAGGATAAAAG
>NW_007731847.1:79796-80259 GCF_000696425.1 Galeopterus variegatus
TGCAAATTTTTACACGAAAAACTACAGTACATTGCTGAGAGAAACTTAAAAAGACTTCAGTCAATGTAGAGACATATCTTGTTTGTGAGTTAAAATACTCAATACTGTTAAGATACCAATTATCCCCAGATAGATCTACAGATTCCCTTCAATTTCAGTAAAATTCCCAACAGTTTTTGTTTTCTGTAGCTATTTAAATCCTGATTCTAAAATTCATATGGGAATAAAACAATGTGAAATTGCCAAAACAATTTTGAAAAAGAACAAAGTTGGTAGCCTGACACTGCCTGATTTCAAAACTTCTTATAAAGCTACTGTAATCAAGACATTGTGGAATTAGTGTCAAGATAAGCAATTTAATCAAAGAAAAAGAACAGATTGCCCAGAAGTAGAACACACATGCGAAGACAACTGATTTTGGCAAAGGTGTAGAGGCAGTTCAGTAAAGAAAGAATACGCTGTT
>NW_007731847.1:81201-81755 GCF_000696425.1 Galeopterus variegatus
TAATGCTCACTGTCTTGATTGTGGTGATAAATGCATTCTTCAGATGCGTCAAGAGGAACTTGTACAAACAGAGACATGTATTTGATTTTCAAAGGCAATAAAATGTTTTTACTGGAAAGCTTCGTGTTGTTAGGTCCATGCTATTGTCTTTTAAAAACTAAATTAATTAGGATATTGGGGTTTTGCATCAAGTTCCAGAAAGTTGGGGAAATTGTAGCAAAGATCACATACACCTCCTTTTAATAAAAGGCCTGAGACACTAATTGTCCACATACAACAATGCTATTTTGATCAAATTGTGTTCTGTACAGGGGGTCTTTAAAGTGTCTTCCTGGGGAAGGGGCCTCATTTGGTACAGACCATTCTGTTTTGCAGTTTCACTTTTTTATTACCCCCAATAAAGTCATTCCAAAAATGGCTTCAGGTGAATATGATCTAAACAATCAGGTTTGTGTCACAAATCCTTTTTGAATGAGTATATCGGCTAACTTAAAATGTACATAAATGTGATTCTCTGCTCTCTTTTCATATTAATCATATTAAATTCCAGCTCT
>NW_007731847.1:82461-84159 GCF_000696425.1 Galeopterus variegatus
CTCTTTTTATATTAATCATTGCTGTGCACATCAATGCACAGCATTGATGGAGAACCGGCACATCCTTGTTAACACCTACACACCACCAATTCCAATCACATAATATTTCAACATTTGGAACATTTTAAAATTATTGTCTTTGACAAAGACAGTATTGACATTTGAACCAGTATATCTATAACAGAATCATCCAGAGTCTTCTTTCATCTAAATTCATGTAAATATTTTTTGTTCCGTGATAGGTTTGCATTGCCCTAAGGCTATAAAATCCAAATTCATTTTTAATTGATCAGGCTCTGTCCATTGTCCATGTCTCTAGTCCACCTCTCTTACTCTGTGACTAAAGCCCTACTACACTTCTAATTTTCAAAACTCTTCCCCATCTTCCCACTTTGTGTGAAAAAAGTTTCCAATTTTATTCCACGATAGTCTAACTACATTCAACTTAACGAACAGCAATCCCTGTAAGGAGGCGGAATTGAGTAATAGAAAGAACTCTGGAATAGGAAGTCCACAAATTTGGGAATATTCTAAAAAGTTGGGTGACCTTGAACAAGTTTCATCTGTAAAAAGAGAGCATTTGAATTGGCTGATTTCTAAGATTCCCCCCAAAGTAAAAATGTTTGTGTAATTTGAGTGAATTCATGGAGAGGTATTCAGGTCAATTTCTTACTTGGCATGTATGGTAATTCCTGTCCTGCAATAATCTTTTTGGGGGTGTTAAGTTGGTCTTCAAATGGCACTACCAGTCACTTCCCAATTTCACAATTGAGGAATTTGAAATTATTGATTTTGATTGAGCACCAACAAAGTAGAGAAGGCAAATGCCAGTGCTGGGCCCACCATCAGCTCTCTCACTGCAGAGACATTCTGACTGCCAGACCAGCCACTGGCATCAGCAGAGTCACCTGGACTTGGCTGATGACAACTGCAGCGCCCCGTGAGGACTTTGTCACCTTTCCACCCGAGATGTAAGTGACACTGAACTAATGATAACTAAGCATCTTCTTCCCTTTCTCTTGTCGTCTTTAGTTGTAATTACAGCTGGAATCTTTTTATAGATGGATTAGGATCAGAGGAAGCCTGGCATTTTTTTTTAATGTTAAAAAAAGATGTGTTTGTGTCTGGGGTATTCAGATAAATCCCTTACATTGCACATAGGTTGTAGAAGAATTTCAAGCAGTAGCTAATGAGGGAAGTGAGTGTATCCCACTGTGAACGTTCCCCTCATTTTAACTGTCTACAATATAATGCTTTGAAACTGCAGCACTAGAACAATCTTCATAGTAGTTGGCGCTATTTGGCAGATAAGACATAGAGTGAATTCTCTAAGCCTTATTTTTCTGCATTCTATGAAATTAGGCAAACAACTGGCAATCCAAATTACTTTAAAGTATACAAAATCTTCCCCATCTTCTGACTAATCATGTCCCCGGATCAACAAAGGTGGAACATTGCCCACATCTAGTCCGTTTTACCTCTGCTGGACTTGACCTGTGACTAATGACCATAGGTAGTTAAAACCAAACTATTTTCTCCAAGTTGTAAGGTACACATCTCTCCTAATTCTGGTTCCTATGGATAATGCCCTGTTTCCCTTAGTAGATTGAACGATTGGAAATGACCTGTTCAAAAACGCTGATGGAGCAGCCTAAATAATTCCAGACAAGGGGTGATTGAAGAGGCTAGTTGGTCAGA
>NW_007731847.1:85740-86676 GCF_000696425.1 Galeopterus variegatus
GAGTTCTCTAAAATATAACAAGATCCATCAATAGCCAAATCCAAAACTAAAGTAGTGTTTTGATCGGGATGCTACTATCCAATTCCACAGTCTGTTCCTTGACCTGTCTTCTTTTTTGTTTTATTTAATTGTAGCACTATTCACCCTCTGTCTTAGCTAGTCTCTCAGTGTAAATGTTTGTTCTACCCCCCACCTTTATCATTCACAGCTAAAGATAGCCACAAATCTTGTCTATTTTGTTTCCAAAATAGAGGTCGCAAAGCCAGATCGTTTCCTAGAGTCAGGCAGGTAAAGTTAAGCAGGCTGGGAGTCACCACGTGAAACTGCAAAGCTCCTGGCCTAACTGAAGCCATCCATCACCACTGACTTCCAGAAAAAGGGGGAAAGTGAGCCTAATTTTGCTGCTGGCTGGGGAATCTTTCTGTTGGACAAAGTATAATGTCCAGAACTCCCCATGTTCATTACTTTTTTTCCAAACACTAATTCCATGAGAACATACTTCCCATGGGAACAAATCTGAGACCACATAGTGGAAGTGAAGATGAATCTAAGATTTGCTTAATGAAAATTTAGTTTTCAATAACACACGGGGAATTTTCCAAAGGGTCACTCTTCTCTTATTTTTAGTGTGTGGTTGCATTTATATTATTAATAAGTTGTTCATTCCTAATACCCTCATAGCAAGATTGTTAATTAAAGAAAAAAGAAAGCTTACACAGAAGGAGACTCAAGAACAACATCAGAGCTGGGGTGCCATGTGCTCTGTCAGAAACACGAAAGAAGAAAGAACAAACCATATCTGTAAAGTCACAGAACACCATCAGTGGTGAAACCCAAGAAAGAAAGGATTTCTGCCCAAAATAAGAAGGAAGATTCATCAAATTGCTATGTGTCCTGTGGAAGTAACTTTATAATCATTTCTTCCAAATTTCTCCC
>NW_007731847.1:88050-89065 GCF_000696425.1 Galeopterus variegatus
TTTTCCACTCAATTGGAACCTTTTACTAATCTGGGGAGTGGGTCTGCCTTCCCTTTCCTGACTGTACCTGGTGTCACTTGGGGAGTGTAGACTTGCCTTTGTGACAGCTGGTGGCATTACTAGCTTCACCAGTCCATAGTTCCTTTTCAGGTTTCCAACAAGCCACAACCCTTGAGATTCACAGCTTTGGTTCAGTTTGGTTACAAAACATTTTTTTTGTTGTTGTTGTTTAAGAAACCATGAAACCACACCACGAGTCCATATTCCCAAAGGCTGCCCAGTTGCCCTGAATGACCCTACTCAGTGCTATAGTGGAAAATGGGGGTGGGGGTGCCAAGAATCCCAATTCCAATTAAAATATTCAGAAGACTAAAATATTTTAAACTTAACTCCTCGTTTGGAGTAAAAACAACCAACTTGGGCCTGACAGAGAATATATCAGAAATTAAAACAATTTCTTCGTCAAATTTCAGATACCCCAATTAGAATGAAATTAAACTCAGTGAGTTTAAACTCTGTGAGTTGAGGTTTATGAAACACTGCCAGTTCCTTTTACATTAGTTTCCAATATTTTATTTTAAAAACCACATAATTAATATTGCCGAAAGTAGTACGTGATAAAAATTTACTTGAAAAGTTTTTTATTCTGTTTCTGATGTATATTTCTTAGCACAGTGTTACATGGTGTTCCTTGCTCAGCTCCATTATTTACTTAATAAGCAAATCAATGAGATTTATATTTTAAACGTTTACACAAATTATCCAATATACTCTTTCCCTCTATTAACAGTAGGTCCTAAAATAAGTCTTTCTTTTAGAGTGGGTCTTCATAGTTTCCTTTACAGAGTCATGCAAAGCAAGGATCTCTTCTTTAACTGAGCTTTACAAATATTCTTGGCAGTGTCAATATCAAAATAAATAGAAGTCCCATTCCTGAAAACTAACATGGAATCGAGTTGACTATAAAAGTGATGTTGTCGCAACTTACTTCAACAAAGAGAAATCCTAAAATTAA
>NW_007731847.1:89772-91403 GCF_000696425.1 Galeopterus variegatus
ATACAATGTATATGATTATTATGGCCCATCACCGACACCTCCCTCCCTCCTCCCTCTCTCTAGCAATCTTTAAATCATAACTTATGGTTACCTATATGTATATTCTATACAAAATATGTTGTAATTTTAGGCAGTAGTTTTATGGAAATTCACAATGAAAATGAATCTATGTGAGCCAATCTACATTTTTAGAATAATTGAACTAAATAAATCACTTACTCACTAAAGATAAAATATCCAAGTGTTCGAAGTCATCATTTCTTGAGAGCAATTCACGAATCTTTGTTGGTATGTGACATTAAATTCAAAGGACAGGAGGCTGAAGGTGGGTCTGAGACTGTCAGGTGCGGGGACATGGGCTCCCTCTGCTCACGGCTTCTTCACTCTGTGATCTCTGGCAAGGCAATTCCGTTTCTTAATTTGCTCCTCTAAAAAATGAGCATAAAAACACTTGCTGCTCCACTGCTGGGCCTCACAGAGCTTCCTAAACAAAGCTTCTGATTAGAATGCCATATTTCCTAGTCAATTACTTAGTTTTGATTTATTTCCAATCTGCCTCCACCCAGGCTCTGCGACCTCAATTTCATAGCTGCTAAAATGAATGAAATCAAAGTTGTTAGCACATACTATGCCATAAATTCTGTGGACTCCAGCCAAATATATGGCAGTCTTTAAGGCTGCTGATGAGGGTTATTAATAAGATAATCATCTATAACAGGAACATGGGGGAAACAGCAGGCTGGAGTGACCGCACAAATAATCCACCTGCCTACTCACAGAGACACATGACACCTCACTGCCTCTCAAACTGTGACCTACTAATCACCTTTATTAGAATCATCTGTGTCTTTATTTAAAATGCAGATTCCAAGACTCTCTAGTAGACCCTAATGAATGGGAAGCCCTGGGGCAGAGACTGGGAATCTGAATTTTTCAACAAGCTGGGGGTGGGAGGGTGGTGAATGTAACTTGAGAATTCTGTAAATCGGACTTTCTATAAACAATGGAGCTTGGGGGACAAGCTTGAGCAGGAGTTTAGAGCCCACGTGGGAGGCTGCTTTCCTCCTGTCCTACTCTGCTCTTAGCTGCTTTCTTCGTGGCTGGACAGCTGGTTCTCAGTGCTCAGCTGAGATGCCCACTGCGATGATTTTTATGGGGTGGGAGGCAGTGGATTATCGGGGAGATGCTGTCCAGAATATGATAACTACCATGTGTTGTGACCTGTGAGAGGGACTGGGATTGGGATTGGAAGGAAAGAGCCTTCACGTTCAGGTGGGAACTCACCTGCTGCTTGGCACTTTCTAGATTAGAAGATTCTTTCTCCTACCCCTTGGGACACTCATCAGGGGAGGGGAGAGGAATTCCCCAGGCCACATCTGTCAGATTCTACGTGGCAGTTACATTTTGTACCCATTCCCCTACCACCACTGTCCATGGAGAAGCTTAGAGATGTGTGGAGAAGCCTAGAAAGTCAGGGAGAAGCCATGGAAGGTCAGAATGACGGCTTCACAGTAGAATCCCTGACTATGCCCAGAAATGATTAATTCATTTTTTAAAATTGTCACTTCATTCAACCAGTATTTGAGGACAGACATGCATTGGAATGAGCGCAGATTTGGAGGCAGAAGACC
>NW_007731847.1:91451-96315 GCF_000696425.1 Galeopterus variegatus
AGGAAAGAGCCTTCACGTTCAGGTGGGAACTCACCTGCTGCTTGGCACTTTCTAGATTAGACGATTCTTTCTCCTACCCCTTGGGACACTCATCAAGGGAGGGGAGAGGAATTCCCCAGGCCACATCTGTCAGATTCTACGTGGAAGTTACATTTTGTACCCATTCCCCTACCACCACTGTCCATGGAGAAGCTTAGAGATGTGTGGAGAAGCCTAGAAGGTCAGGGAGAAGCCATGGAAGGTCAGAATGACGGCTTCACAGTAGAATCCCTGACTATGCCCAGAAATGATTAATTCATTTTTTAAAATTGTCACTTCATTCAACCAGTATTTGAGGACAGACATGCATTGGAATGAGCGCAGATTTGGAGGCAGAAGACCCGAGGTGACATTATGCAAAACCAGTTCTCAATCTTTCACTGCAGAGTGTGTGGCCTGTCATTGGGGCTCTGCAGTGTGCTTAGGATTTTGATTGACAAGTGAAGCTAGAACAAGGGGGAGTTTCTGGGGGAGGGAAGGACAGGGGAGGTGACATAAGCTTAAAGGACAGAAGATGTGCCTGGCAAAGGATACATGAGCCACTCTGCCCACAACTGCATCACTACCTTGTGACCATACCCTTACCTGTGGCAGTGTGAGGGCACAGGTAAAAAAGTAGCATGGCTGGTGTGAGTCATTAATACAGTCATGCGTCACTTAACCACGGGGATATGTTCTGAGAAGTGCATTGTTAGGGGATTTTGTTGTTCTGTGAACATCACAGAATGCACTTACTTGCACAAACCTAGACGGTAGGTAGAGGCTATACCAATAGCCTACCACACACCTAGGCTATATGGTGTAGCCATTATAATCTTATGGGACCACCATACGACGTGCCGTCTCTCATTGACCAAAATGTCATTATGTGGCACATAAATTTTACCTCATTTGTTTACCTTCAGTGACACTCATGTAAATCTAAAGTCAAGACACCTCTAGCAATGTAGAGTCCCCTCCAGGATGCTAGAACTGGAGCAACTTTAAAACATAAAAGGTACATGTCAATGCTGGAATAGTTCAGAGTAATATGTAAACAAGAATGAAACGTGCATAGCTACGTTAGGATTTTGTTAAATTTGTGTTCTCAGCTTGTCGAAAATAAAAATGGTTTGAATTTTCACAAGCTTTTCTCTTCATATCAATGATCAACTAATATTTTCACTTACTGATGTGCCTAATCAAGATATAGGATCCTGATTAAATAATTGATGACTTGCTTTGACAAGAAGTTTATGGAGACACTTGCTTCAATTTGTTAATTACTCCTGTAAACATCACCTTCTATGCAAAATTTATTTGTAACATATTCAAGGTATTGCCTCTTATATGAACACTTGTATTTAAGAAATTAGGATGATGGAGGTGTAGCCTGTGAGCTAAGAGCATAAACTCTGGAGCCAGACAGACTAGGTTTGTAACCCAGCTCTGCCACTCAGTAGCTGTGTGATCTTGAGCCAGTTACTTAACCTCTCTGTGTCTCAACTACCATCTACAAAAACCCATCTCATCTTGTTATAAAGGTTAGTGAGGCCTGATATGTTGTAAATTCTCAATGGATTGTGGCTATTGTGCAAACATTTCAAGTTAAAATAACACCTATCTAAAGGTGTAGGTGGAATTTTATAGCTTCATAATAATGTTATTAAAATTACATTTAAAACTAATAACTTTTTAATTAAGTTATAAAAACTAATAAGTAATTTTTATTGAAAAGAAATGTTTGTAAATTTTATTGCTTTAGAACTCAGGAAGAAGTTTTTTTTTTTTTTTTTTTTCCTTTTTTTCTTTTTTACTGACCGGTAACGGGATCGCAACCCTCGGTGTCGTGCCCATACCAAGGACCGGCAACCGGATCACAACCCCCGGTGTTGCGCCCGCACCACGCTCAACCAGTGAGCGGGAACCGGTCTCCACATGGGATCCAAACCCTCGGCGGGAGCGCCGCCGCACTCCCAAGTGGCGTACTCTCCAGTGCACCACCGGGCCAGGCCAGGAAGAAGGTTTTAGTATAAAATATTCTTTTATCTAAGAATTGAATTTTCTGTGCACTTGGAATTAAGCTTTTCTATGCCTGCCAATCTCATCTATCTAAATAGCTGTTTACTGAATATGAGTTCTAATATAAAATTTTTAATACAGATATGTCTGCCTTTTATATTTAAGGAGATGTTAATGACAGAATACACTAATAGGAAACAGATTCTGATTTCACTGGTTCTCCAAAATAAAGCATCTGTATTAATAATTTAGTCAAGGCTTCGACAGGTTTCTCTCTGGAGCTCGAAAGGTGACTCTGCAATGCGGTGGTTCTCAAACTTCGGAATCACCCAAAGGCTCATTGAAGCACAGGGTGCTGGCTTCTCCCACAGTGTCAGATTCAGGAGGTCTGGGCTGGGGGCCGAGAACCCGCCTGTCTACCGAGCATTCAGGCTATGCAGATGATGCTGGTTGCGGAACCTCACTTTGAGAACCACCACTGCAATTCACGGAAGGAGTGAAAAACATTGTATTCTTAGTTTCTGATTTGAATACAATTTTATTAAGAAAACTCTTACATACTTTTCTCTTCTTGGATCCAAGGAGGATTTTTTTTTTTAAATGTATATAACTTTTGGATCCCCAAGGACAAATAAAGTCTAGGAAAATATACTTCTCAGGAAACTATTTCTGGATTCATTGCCGATTTTTTAAAATTTTAGATTTGCTCCATTAAAACCTCTTGCATTTTCTTTCTCCTCTTTAGCACACTTTCTTATTTTGATGGTGATGACAATTTCCCTTTACGGGATTTTAGGATTTTGTTTTGCCTGGGTGAGTCCTAAAAAAACATTTCCTGTGTCTACCTGCACTTTGCCTGATGATCAGTAATGACACTGAATCACCATTTAAAAGTACAACTTCTAGAATGTGACGCTTTGGAAACATTCCTTAATTGCAGAAAATGTTGCTTATCTGGCGCAGTATGTGTTAATCTCATGCAGGGAAAAGGTGGCAAAAAGAATGAAAACACGTTCAGCCTGAGTAAACCTCAGAATCACCCAACCGCATACAAATGCAGACATTGTTTAAGACAATATAAAGAGGTGACAAATAGCTAATGACAAATTGCCAATGTCCTTATATAATCCAACCTTGCTCCTAGGAACTTTGCATGCATGTGATGGCACCAAATATCCCTGCCGTCAGTGCCTTTTTCCAAGGCGGTGCTGTTCATCCAGCAGGACTTAATTTCCCGCTGACAGCCACACGTGCTCTACGTAAATTCTACTTTCCAAATCACCTTCTTCCATTGCCTTTTTCCCTCCTTGTCCCTTCACCTTGCTCACCTCCACTTTATTTCGGAAGCTGCCCTCTGCTGGTTGAATCCTTTGGAGAGGCAGCTGGCCCATCCCCACACAAGGGTCCCATTATTGTCATCCATGTCCCTTGCTGTGGTTGCCCTTTCGTTTGGACAGAGAGAAAGGCATTGAAATGAACCTCTGGGCCCCCGTCCATGTATTAGCTGCAAGACCCTTACCTGAGTATTCAGGTTGCTTATCAATGAAGGGGGTCACTGTATTTGCTCAATTTCATACATTTGTAGCGAGACTCGACTTAGACTATTTAGGTCAAGGGCCTGTGTGAGTGTCACGTGCATGTCAGGACCAGAACTGGGTGGAGAGAAGGAGGCACGTAGAGTGCAGAGTTGGGGGAGGCCCACTGTCAGGACCTCGTCATGGAGAGCATGTGGGGCACCCTTCATTCTTCTCGCCTGACTGCTACTGTCACCTGCAACTCAGCTGTGACCGAAGGATTAACATCGTAGTGTCAATGACTGGCATTAAACAGATTAAACACTCTATTTCTCTCAGGGGCGATTACTCAGCAGAGACTGCACTCTTGAGATTGAAGCCGGTGGGGGAACCCCTCAAGAATTTGCAGTGGACACGTGGTCACCTGCTCCACCCCGGAAGAACGCCAGTGTTGGGTCTGAAGAATGCTGAGCTGAGAGCACTAGGGGGAAGGAAGCTGGCACGTTTAAAAAGAATTTGCATCTAATCAGCTACTTAGAGCAATTTGCCCACTCAAGCCCTCCCTCAAGATAAAGAACTGAGAGAAATTTCCTATATTTAACTCAAAAATTGCATTAAAAATACAAACAAACAAAACACACACAATCAGAGCAGAAAATCCCTTTCTATGGTTTGCTCTAGAAACTGTTAGTCTTCACCAGCGGATTTAAAGAAAGTTTTTCTCTGCCTCCACATAACATTAAAACCAAGATCACCACACAGGGATGATGCTAAACCATCTGCAGAGGACAGAGTTATTTGCTTGCTGATAATGTCATCTGCCAAGAACTAGTATGCTCTGAATCCTTGTAAAGCTCCCTGGACAAGAAATCCATTACTAGCAGAAGTACGGTCCATTTTTAATTCTAGGTAATTAGTCTAACTTACCTTTCTCCTGCTCACCCCTTAGCAGAAATGGGTGCTGACCCCTTTCTCTGTGGAGACCAGATCACTCTTTAGAGACACTTCTCACCACCTGACCTCAGCACAGTTCGCCCTGATCTTCCAGCTTCTTCCATACTTAGTGAACTCTCCAAGTGCTGACACTTGTCCAGGACTAAGCTTATCAGCAGAGAAGACATCCAGTGCCTGATGCTGGTGTGGAAGGAACGACTCAGGGAAAGGGCCGAGGAGAGACACGCTAACCAGTCTCCCCAAAGAAAAGCAGTAACCAAACTCTGCAGGTGCGTGGTAATGCTTCACGGACAGCACAGAACTGGGCTCAGCTCGGTTTCAACCTTGTACCTCGCTGCTTCACTGTAATTAAAATG
>NW_007731847.1:97600-98765 GCF_000696425.1 Galeopterus variegatus
GAGCAAGGGATACGGGGCTGGTTCTTCCTCCAGCTTCCTATAACTGACGTCTTAACTGGCTTCTTCTCAACTGGCATTTCCTCAAAGGAAATCTCCCTGACCACCCAATGCTATTTTCTACATAGCAACTAACAAAATTATTTATTATTTACTTGTTTATTTTTCACTCTCTGCCTCTGTAATGGGTTCCATGAGAACATAAATCAAGCAGTTCCAATCCTCCAGGGTATTCCCACAGCTTGGCAGAGTGACTAATGCATCCAAGGGGCTCAAGAAGGGCTTGCTGAATGAGTGGATTGAATGAAGTGGAATTAATGTTGTAAGAAAACTGGAAAAATATTACATTGTTTAGAGATATGCCTAAGTAAATTATTCACCATCTGGCAATGGAGATTAGTATTATATCCTCTGGAACATACTGGTCCAAGCATATAGAATATCTTACGTCTTTGGCATTCCCGATTACTCATGTTGGTGGATGCACATTTTTAGGTGGAATTTCCTCTTGGTTCATTCGTTCCTTCTTCCCCCACATCTCCCACCCCCAATATTTTCTGGCCATTATTTCAACAAAGCACTAGGCATGGTAGTTTTTCTAATGATCTGGAAATGGATTGCTCTTTCACAGATGGCCATGGACTGGGTTGCCCAAGTCCCGTTCATAAGTCATGCCTTGCTGAAAAGTGAGGGAGTTTTTTGAAGTGGAAGGGCCTTTGCTGGTCATCCAGAAGGTTCTGAAACAGCTCCAGCAGCCAGGCTAGTAGGCCCCGTACTTGCCCTGGCAATCTGGTTTCCTGATGAACTACGAAGTATGGAACTCTTTGGGATGGTTTTGATAGAAAATAAATGGCTCTAATTCTACCATATGATGAAGTTCATGTTGGAAATGTTTGAATAGGTTTTTCAGATCGTGGTTCTACAATTGGCTGTAAAACTTTACAATCTTGTTCTAGGGATATAAAAGTCCATGATGGGAGCCCCCACTCTGGGCTACATCTGGAAGGATTTTGAAGGCTGAGAATACAGCTGAGAGATACTCTTTCTTGGCATTGGAACCAACAAAATACATTAAACTAAAGAGTCAGTGTATAATGGTAGGTAGGTTTGTCAGCACCATGCTCAGCCAGTGAGCGAACCGGCCATCCCTATGTGGGATCCGAACCCG
>NW_007731847.1:99326-100809 GCF_000696425.1 Galeopterus variegatus
CCCGGGGCCTTGGTGTTATCAGCACCGCACTCTACCGAGTGAGCCACGGGCCGGCCCCGTAGGTAGGTTTGATTTGAGACTACTTCTGAAATTAAATTTCACCAGGAAGGTAAATGAAATATTACTAATCAGCACATCTCATGATTCCTGGAGTGAAAGGCAGTCAGACACAATTTATTTGTAGGCCAAGTTCATGTGAGAAGAGATTGTCTTATGGCTATTTTTATTGTGCTAGTGGACACAATGAGATACCATCATAACAGTGCCCTTTTGGGTATTTGAGAAATATAAATACTACTTTTGGAAAACATTGACATCAAAAAAGATTTAAACTTAAAAAAATTAGCAATTTAAAAGGTGATTTTTACTTATCTTCAAAATCACTTTGGTGGAACGCCAATGTTTGGTGTCTTCTGACAAATAGGATTTGCTCAAGTGTGTCTTGATGTATTCCTTGATTAGCTGCTTAACACGGAGAGTCTACAACAATTCTGAAATGTGATAGAAACTATTCTTAGGGGTAGGACAACTCTGTGTGTGATCATTCATTTTTGTGCCTCAAAAAATGTGGCCAACTTTGGGCATTCTCCTGCTCTCCATCGCAGAGGCAGGCAGCCTTCAACACACAGGTTCCATTGCTGTCCCTCACATATTACGGTTGCAGGGGACAAGTTTGCTCCTCTGGCTCATGCGCCGGGCTATGAGGCTGGCACTTTGCCTGGAATGTCTCTGCTCCCTGATGAAAATCTAGGTATTCTTTAAAGCCCATCTCAAATGTCACCTCTTTTGTGAAGCTTTCCCTCCTCTTGTGCTGATGCGTGACTGGAAGGGATAAGAGNTCACCTCTTTTGTGAAGCTTTCCCTCCTCTTGTGCTGATGCGTGACTGGAAGGGATAAGAGGCTGCTTTGTGGTCCACTGTCACCTGGCTCTTGTCTCTACCATGACATAGATCTCAGTGTCCTCTGCAGGGGAGCAGTAAAGCAGGCTTTGAAACCCCACACACCGAGGCTTGAATCCTGTTTCCACCAGTTACATGTTGGTAAACCTTGGACAAGTTCACCTGGCTGAGTCTTATTATCCTGACTGGGAAAAACAAAACAAAACAAAACAACATAACCTAGTTCACAAGATTAGGTGAGGATTAAATGAGATCACGGGCAAAAAAATCAATCAGCAGAGTGTGTGTCATATGGAAAATTCTCAGTAAACATTGGTCAGAATTGTTCCTGCTACTAACATAAGTCACCTGTGTCTTTGCACTAGACTGTGAACTTTATCAGGGAATCCTCAATAGTGTCTGGCCTAGTCCTGGCCCACAGTAGGTTCTCAGCATTTGTAAATGAATAGACATGATTATCCTCAGTGTCTGTTAAATGACATATGGGATTTGCAAGAACTATGTCATCTGAAAAAGCTGGCATGACCTTGGTAACCATATTTCACTCTTTTTCCAGGCCCTGGTTTACCCTGCAGTGGCCCAGT
>NW_007731847.1:102665-104054 GCF_000696425.1 Galeopterus variegatus
ATATATATATTTATACAGTCTCCATGTGAGTTAGCCCATAGCAAGGGTCAAGTAGATGTTTTCATCATTAACTGGGAAGACAGTCTATGAAGGAGGATCATGCTCTGGAACCTGTCAGACTGAGTGGATGGAGAACACGGGCTTTGGAGTCAGGCCACGTTGGGTCTGAACTCTGGCTCCCCGATATTGGCAGTGCAGCTTGGGGCCCTCCTTTGGATGAAAGGCAGAGCAAGAATGCTTGCCTCTTAGGCTTGCTTAAGGAACTGAATGAGATTGCATTTAAAGAACACCTAATCACGTGCTCAGGTCATAGTCCAGCATGAAGGCAGACAAAAGGGCCTAACTTTAATTCCAGGGGAAATAACTTGGTGCTCTGGCTTCTGGAGAACAGGATGACTTTGCTATTCTCATAGGATTGTTATTAAGACTTAAATACACTTAAAATATTTGCCTCAGTCCTTGGCATACAATAAGCCCTAAATAAGTTGTGGCTACTATATGAAGAGTCACTATCAGGTTGCTCTACTATCGCACGGTCTTAATGATTGATAGACTTTTTTATAGACATTATTTCTGTCGCCATAGTTGCTATTGCATGATTGACATTCCTGAATTCAGCTGGGAGACGGACAACCTCCTTGTTTAAATATTAGGTGAATCCTGAATGTAATCAATCATTTCATATAACATTTTTTACGTAGGAAAAACTTAGTCAATGTTTNTGACATATGGGATTTGCAAGAACTATGTCATCTGAAAAAGCTGGCATGACCTTGGTAACCATATTTCACTCTTTTTCCAGGCCCTGGTTTACCCTGCAGTGGCCCAGTTTCTGCCTGCTGGCCCTTGTTCACTCTGAAAAGTGGTCCAGTTTGGACAACACAGTTTATGGTCGCCCTAGTCTTGAGAGGAGCTTTATTCCCAGAGATCAAGTTCCTCACTACACGATGCACAGAACACATTTGGTGGCATTTTGGGGTGGAGTCAATCAGTCTCTGCATGGAACTGAAGACCTTCATCCAGAGGAAAAGATCACTAAATATGGCTGGTAAAAGAAGAAACAGATGGAAATTGGGTCACTCTTTATTCTTTTCCTGAAAATAACCTAGGGAAGAATTATTGGGTATTCCAACCTAAGAGGTCAGGAAAATTAGGCTAAGAAATTTGTCCTGCCATTTAGAATGAGTTATGGGACCATGGTACTTGGATAGAACATTGGAGAATTTACTAATCAATTCAAAACAAGATATAAGGAAAGACCCAAGAGAAACCATGTTAAGTTGGTTTATGCTCTTTGGCATATATATACTTATAAATAATATCTTCAAGGAATACTATAGTGAAATTCAAAGAAAAAACTTTGTTTGGTGTCTCCATACATATATATAT
>NW_007731847.1:105307-106400 GCF_000696425.1 Galeopterus variegatus
CTGTAGTCACGTAGGGGTACCCAAACTTACACTCTGATAGAAAAACAAACATTTGATTATTTCCAGGGACGTACTTGGGAGAGAGGGAAAAGAAAAAAACAGAAAGAAAAGGTTCTGACCTTTCAATAGTCACTTTCTCTAGCCTATGTCCTGCCAGTGCCCATGTAAATAAAGGCTGGAAGCTACGGGCCTTAATCTGCCACATTTTCTCATGAACTGAAATTCAGCCAATGCCAGATATGAAACCAGGAACAAAGAGTGTCCCTACTGTACTGTGGCACATTCCCTTGCTCAGATCACAGTTTTTCAAAGAGCTATACCTTAATGTGACTTGATTTTTTCTTATGATTGTGGTGACGATCCTTTAGGAGTAAAGCCAGGAATGAGATTACTATCTCTGGTGTGGTAGCAAATCCCAGAAGCCAGAGCTGTCAGAGCGCAGAGTGTGGAAGGGAACTGCTCAACCCCAGGCAGGCAGATCAGCAGGATATTGGGGCTGCCGCAAACTATATGCATTTATTTATAAAGTTCAAGGAACTAGGGGGAAATGCACAGCCGAACTGCTCTACTGGCACAATGACAACAAAATGAACTGCTGAAGAGATGATGTGCGGAGCTGTCAGTCTGAGCTGGAGAGCACACAGCCTCTCCCAGCGCCATGGGCCTCACAGCCCTGCTGTGCAGAACCAGGGGTCAGACGTCTGTCTCCGCCTGTTCCCACCTCACCGTGCTCAGAGGTCGCCCTTACTATCACATGTGGCTGTTACTTGTTTACGTGTTTGCTCCTTCCAAGGGACTGGGAGCTACTGGAGAGCAGGGACTCGATCTTGTCATTTTTTAGAGTCCTAGTGCCTGACACATTGCAGAAACTCAATGAACGTTTATGAATATATACAAATCAGAACTCTGACAATATAGGGCTGAAGTTCTAAGCTGATGGCCAATTTGTTGGCGTTCCCTGTGAATTTGTTATATTTAAATAATTACATCCAAATCCCCATGCTCTAAGTTATTCATTTTTTTATGTGCCCCCAAAACATTTTGGAGGCAACTACCCTGTGCCAGCCGCTGTGGATTACAGAGATGGAAAAAA
>NW_007731847.1:107018-112023 GCF_000696425.1 Galeopterus variegatus
GGTGTTGTTGAGCTGAAAGACCCCGATGGCCTTTCTGCTTTTGATTGGTTCCATTTCTGAAATGATGGGATTTTGCATGGTACACTGATAATCTGGGAAATTGTACAATCACTCTAAAGGAAATTTTTTTATTAGTCCAAGAATAATCGTTTCTAGAAAAACCACCTGACAGAAACACGTGTGTGCAAATCACACTTATAAAGACCAAAGACATTTTTACAACTGAGGATTATTTTCATCCGTATGGCGCCTGTTCTAACATCCATCATCAGCAGCGCTGTCTCATTCAACCCAAAGAATAGAATTTCTGCTCCAAATTTGGATTTAGAAAAGTAGTTATTAGGAATTACTACTTGTTTTCTCCTCCACAGCCCAATCACTTGAAGTCCGTGGCACATAACCCAGCTGGCATAGGACAGCAAGTACAAATGAAGTCACCATGGAATGTGGCTTTTCGGCTCTGGACATGCCCTGCTTTATCTATGACCTGCTCCCTGCTGCTTTCTCTTCTGGACTCAAATGTCTGCTTGTCTCTGCAAGACACAATACTTGCCCACAGCGAACAGTCCACCTGGCTGCTGGCTCTTGTAGTTCTCTGGGGACACCTTGAGTAAGGACTGCTGCACCCTGTCCATCCATCCATTTCTCCATCCAGAGTAAGTGAGGGATGTGTCTACTATTTATTGGGGAGTCTCTCCCAGGTGGATGCCTGGCTGTGTGCAGGCATGTTTCCAGAAACAAAAGGGACATGGGGTGGGCAGAAGGAGCACTGTGTGTATCCACATGATGTGACTAAAGAAGAGCACAATGTTTTCCTCCAGAGTGACCATCCTCTGACAAACAGGAGGAAGAAAGTTCTGGGTGAATTCTGACACAGACTCATTGCTGTCCCTGAATCCTATCCAGATGCTGCATTTGGTGTTTTAGGAATTCAAAGCATGACCAAATAAACCAGTCCAAATAAGGCATTTGGACTAGAGGAGACACTGGTCTGGGGATGGGTGGAAATCTGAGCATATACATCACAGAGAAGATGCATCCTAACTCCATACCAATTCCCGGGTCCAAACAGAAGGGAGGAAGAGTCGTCGCTATTACTGCAACAAGCCAAAAGCATTGCAGCACTTGGAAACCCAGGAAGCAGAGTCAAAGGCTACAGCTGCTACTTTATGCATCACACAAGCTGAAGGCAGTGCTGGGCTTCTAGGATGGCTGGGACCATTTCGGTGGACCTAAGCCTTGGGGAGTCCAAGCTCTGGGATGATTTAGTATTGCAATGAACAGTAGGAAAAATCAACAGTAACAACAACAAAAATTTGCTGTAGTTACACAAAATCTTTCCATTGCCTCCAAAGCAAAATGATTTCTTGCCCGCTGTGCACAAATGCTACAGGCTGCACCTTGTACCTTTGTGAAATCTTGCAACACTTCATGTACTGTTGATTTAGGCTAAGCCTAATGGTGGAGGCTCATTATGGAGCATGGTGTAGCAGAACAAGGGACAGACAGGGAATTAGGAAACCCGGATTCTAGTGCTCATTCTACAACAGACTAGCTCCCAGTCTTAAAATACATGCAACTTTCTGGGACATCACTTCCCTGTCTGTAAAATGAAGAGATTACATAAGTCATTTCCCTACATCTCTAAAGCTCTATGAGTTAAAAGGCACCAAATACATAACACGTGTCATGGGGTGGAGAAGGCAGACAGGAAATTGTGAAAACTGGCACACTGAGTGATTTGCCCAGGCCTTACAGGAGCACCCAAGAAGTCCTCCCTTGAAGCAACATTTCACTACTCCAGCACCCAGGGTACCTTATTTGTGCATGTCTTTACCAATTCTATTCAGTTTTTGTGTTGCATTCTTATTATTGACATGTGTGTCTTGCCTTCTCCATAGCTGTAAGCTCCTTGAAAACATGTTACATCTTTTTATCTCCTGCCATTTCTAGCACTACCTCCATAATTACTGGAGTGAGTCAAGGTTCTATGAAGAGGGTTGGACCAGCTCTTCCTCCCAATAACTATTATTACTGTTTTTTTTTGGCAGCTAGCCAGTGCAGGGATTGAACCCTGGACCTTGGTGTTATCAGCACCATGCTCTAACCAACTGAGCAAACCATCCAGCCCAGGTATTACCATTTCAAAGATAGAATTAAGACCCAAACACTTCAGTTTATCTCAGTTCACAAAATAGGATTTGAAGTCTCAATTTCAAAGTATTCACAGTAATGAGCTGTTCTTTTAGCAAATCTTTACAGATCCAAGTATTCATTCTCAAGAACATTGCTTCTTAGCTCCAATCTACTAATATCAAAAGCCTGAAAAGCGATAATAATAATAACAGAAGATTAATACTAATGACTGAGTTTTTTTCTCTCTCTTTCCCAGGCACACAGAGAAGAGGCCATGTGAGGACACAATGAGAAGGCAGCCATCTGCAAGCCAAGAAAAGGGCCCTTACCAGAAACTGAGTCCACCTGCACTTTGATCTAGACTTCTCAGCCTCCAGAACAGACTTCTGGGAAGACAGCAGACTAGAGGTACCCAGGGCGCGTTCCTCCCACAGAAGAAGATTGAAACGGGCCCACCACCACCACCTCCACAGTTGCCAGAGCCATTGTCCAGTCCCACAGCCATCACCTACTTCCTGCAGAACAGCTCCTCACATAGCAGCAGTCATGCAGGTGGCTCATCACTACATCTGAGGACACCACAGCCCTGTAGGAAGCTGCTATAGCCACTGCCACTGCCATTGTCATGCAGGAGCCCTGCTGTCGTGGTGAACACCACAGACACTGCTGGGCACATGAGGCCTGCTACAGCCATCATCACTGTGTGAGTGGCCCGCCACAGCCAAGACTGTTGCGACAGCCACTGCCACTGTGCAAGTGGCCCACCAACCATTTGACATCATTGACACAAAGAAGGTCACCATGGGAACCCAGGGAAGGAGATGAGTGAGGCAGACCTGCAACCCAGGAGGCCAACCAATAGGGGGAATTATACTGTCCCTTGTGGTAGTGCATCTGGGGATGGGAGCTACATTGGCAGCCCATGCAACTGCCTTGATCTAGAGAAAGACACAAATGGAACCCCGATAGTGTGCAGAAACCCAGGATGCCCAAATAGAGTAAGCAAGAAAATTTATAGTGCACCTATCAGGGTCACAGATGCTAGTTGGGGTGCCAAAAAGCCTTCCCAGTGTTACCCACTTCAGCCAAAGAATGACAGTGCATGCAGGCACTTCTCCCAAGAACTTGAGAGCTCTCCCATGTCCTTGACAGATCAACACAGTGTCACTAACCTCAGCAAGGAATCACTAAGTGCCCCACTGCCTAGGCCATGGAGGCACTCACACTCAATTTCAACACTGAATACAGCTGAAGTACCCACATGGAGACTATACTACTGTGTCTATCCAGAACAAACACTAAAACACCCTACTCAATGGTCAATATGAAACACATCTATAGGAGGAGGAAGTCTCTCTCCTCAAACCCACTCCAGATTAATAGAAGTAACTGCTCTACCAGAAGACCAGACATAAACATAGAGATACTAAGAATACAAAAAAAAAAAAAAGAAAAAGAAAAAAGAAAGAAAAAGAAAAGAGAATATGACACCATCAAAGGTATATAATAACTCTCATGTACCAGACCCCATAGAGCAAGAAACCCTTGAAATAAACAAAAAGGAATTTTGAGCAACAATCTTACGGAAACTCAATGAGATACAGAAGACTCATTTAGAAGACACGACATACTAAGCAAATATATTCAGGATATGAAGGAGGAAATTTGCAAAGAGATTATTATTTTAAAAAAATGTAGCATAACTCTTGGAACTGAAGGATTCATTCAACGAAACAAAAACAAAAACAAAACTAGCTTAAGCAGCAGGCTCGAGCAAGCAGAAGAATGAATTTCTGATCATGTAGTTAGTCTTTTTGTAATAACTCAGGTGGACCAAAAAGGAAAAAGAATTTTAAAAAATTTTAAAAATCTAAGAGAGCTATCAGAGAACCTTAAGTGCACAAATACGTGAATTGTAAGTATTCCAGAAGGGGAGGAGAAAGGAAAAGGCAATGAAAACATATTCTGTGAAATAATTGGGGAAAAGTTTCCAGGTACAGGGAGAGACACAGACTTTCAGATCAAAGAGGCTCAAAGATTCCCCAAACATATTCAATTCAAAAAGGTCCTTGCCAAGACACATTATAATCAAACTGGCAAAATTCAAAGACAAAGAGAGAATCCTAAAAACAGCATGAGAAAAGTGTCAAGTCACCTATAAAGGAGACCTCATTAAACTAATGGTAGACTTTGCAACAGAAACTCACAAGTCAGAAGAGAATAGAATGATATATTCAAAGTACTAAACCAAAAATACTATACCCAGCAAGGCTATCCTTCAGAAATGAGGGAGAAATAGTGTTTTTCCAAGACAGACAAAAACTGCAGGAGTTCACCATTGCATTTGGCAGATAGCTACAGATCATTACCTCCAACAACCACAAAATATACCTTCTTCTCATCAGCACATGAAACATTCTCCAGGATAGGCCAAATCTTAGGTCTCAAATCAAGTCTCAGCAAATTTTAAAAAATTGAAATTGTTCCAAGTATTTTTTCAGATAACAACAGATTAAAACTAGAATCAATAATAAGTGAAACTCTGGACACTATATGAATACATGGAAATTAAACAAAATGCTCCCGAATGACCTATGGTTCCAAGAAGAAATTAAACAGGAAATTAAAAAAATTTCTTGAAACTAGTGAAAATAAAGACACATCATACTAAAGTCTGTGGGATACTGCAAAAGCAGTACTAAGAGGGAAGTTTATTGCAATAAATGCATACATCAAAAGAATAGAAATTTCACATAAATGACCTAACACTATACCTCAAAGGGCTAGAAAAACCAGAATAATCCAACCTCAAAATAAGTAGACATAGGGGCCGGCCCGATGGCGCACTGCGCTAGTGCGCCACTTGGGA
>NW_007731847.1:112489-114373 GCF_000696425.1 Galeopterus variegatus
AAAAAATAAGTAGACATAAAGAAAAAATTAAGACCAGAACAGAACTAAGTGAAATAGTGACCAAAAAAATGATAAAAAATCAAAGAAAAAGTTGTTTTTTGAGAAGATAAACAAAAGAGACAAACCATTAGCGTGGCTAACTGGAAAAAGAAGACACAAATAAAAATAAAAAATGAAAAAAGAGACATTAGACCTGCTGCCTCAGAAATAGCAAGAATCATTAGAGACTATTATAAATAGCTATATGCCAACAAATTTGAAAACCTGGAGGGACTGGATAAATTTCTGGACACATACAAACTACCAAGACTGAACAAAGAAAAAATACAAAACCTGAACACACCAATAATAAGCATCAAGTTTGAAGCACTAATCAGCAGTCTCCCAAAAAAGAAAAGCCCAGGACCAGATGGCTTTACTGCTGAATTCTACCAAACCTTTTTTTTTTTNAAAAAGAAAAGCCCAGGACCAGATGGCTTTACTGCTGAATTCTACCAAACCTTTTTTTTTTTTCCTTTTTGTCTTTTTTCGTGTCTGGCAACGGATCGCAACCCTCAGTGTCGCGCCCGTACCGGACCGGGACCGGTAACAGGATCGCAACCCTCGGTGTTGCGTCCGCACCTCGCTCAGCCAGTGAGCGGCCGGTCTGTATGTGGGATCCGAACCCTTGGGTGGGAGCGCCGCCGCGCTCCCAAGCGGCACACTGTAGCAGTGCGCCACCGGGCCGGCCCTCTACCAAACCATTAAAGAGGAATTAATGTCAATTCTCTTCAAACTACTCAAAAAAAATGAAACAGAGACCATTCTCCCAAACTCATGCTCTAAGGCCAGCATCACCCTGATACCAAAACCAGGCAAAGATACAACAACAACAAAAGAAAACTACAGGCCAATATCTCTAAAAAACATAGACACAAAAATCCTCAACAAAATATTAGCAAATGGAGTACAGCAACACATAAAAAAAATATATATATATATACCATGATCAAGCAGGAATCATCCCAGGGATGCAAGGATGGTTCAATGTATGCAAATCAATAAATGTTATACCTCACATCAACAAAATCAAGGACAAAAACCATATGATAATCTCAATACATCCAGAAATAGCCTATGACAAAATTCAACATTACTTCATGATAAAGGCTCTCAGCCAATTATGCATAGAAGGGAAGTATCTGAGCACAATAAAAGCCATATATGACAAACCCACCACCAACATCATCTTGAATGGGGTAAAGTCAAAAGTTTTTCTCTTAAGGATGGGAACCAGACAAGGATGCACATTCTCAACACTCCTATTTAATATAGAATTGAAAGTATTAGCCAGAGCAATCAGGCAAGAGAAAGAAATAAAAGGCATCCAGATTGGAAAAGATGAATTCAAACCATCCCTATTTGCATATGACATCATCTTACATATAAAAAAAATAAAGACTCTACCAAAAAGCCTCTTAAAGCTGGTAAACAATTTCAGTAAGGTTGCAAGATACAAAATAAACATGCAAAAATCTCTAGCATTTTTATACACCAATAATGAGGTATCAGAAACAGAAATCAAGAAAGCTATTCTATTTACAATAGTCACCCCAAAGTAAAATACCTAGGAAAAAATTTAACCAAGGAGATGAAAGATCACTACAACAAGATCCACAAATCACTGCTGAAAGAAATTATAGAGGACACAAAAATATGGAAAGACATTCCATGCTTTTGGATTGGAAGAATTAACACTGCAAATGTCAATACTATCCAATGTGGTCTACAGATTCAACGTAATCTCCATCAGAATACCAATTACACTCTTCACAGAAATAGAAAAAAAAAACAATTCTAACATTCATATGGAACAACAAAAGACCCTGAATAGCCAGAGCAATC
>NW_007731847.1:114603-116944 GCF_000696425.1 Galeopterus variegatus
GATGAATTCAAACCATCCCTATTTGCATATGACATCATCTTACATATAAAAAAAATAAAGAGTCTACCAAAAAACCTCTTAAAGCTGGTAAACAATTTCAGTAAGGTTGCAAGATTCAAAATAAACATGCAAAAATCTCTAGCATTTTTATACACCAATAATGAGGTATCAGAAACAGAAATCAAGAAAGCTATTCCATTTACAATAGTCACCCCAAAGTAAAATACCTAGGAAAAAATTTAACCAAGGAGATGAAAGATCGCTACAACAAGATCCACAAATCACTGCTGAAAGAAATTATAGAGGACACAAAAATATGGAAAGACATTCCATGCTCTTGGATTGGAAGAATTAATACTGCAAATGTCAATACTATCCAATGTGGTCTACAGATTCAATGTAATCTCCATCAGAATACCAATTACACTCTTCACAGAAATAGAAAAAAAACAATTCTAACATTCATATGGAACAACAAAAGACCCTGAATAGCCAGAGCAATCCTGAGCAAAAAAGAAAAAAGAAGCCAAAGGCATAACACTACTGGACTTCAAATTATACTACAAAGCTATAGTAACCAGCTATAGCATAGTACATGCTTTAGTATAGCATGGTACTGGCATAAAAACAGGCATAGGGACCAATGGAACAGAATAGAGTACCGAGAAATCAAACCATTTACTTACAGACAGCTGGTCTTTGACAGAGGCACAAAGAACATACACTGGGGACAGGACTGCTTCTTCAATAAATGGTGCTGTGAAAACTGGACGTCCATATGTAGAAGAATGAAACTAGACCTGTATCTCTTGCCAGATGCCAAAATCAAGTCAAAATGGATTGAAGACTTAAATATAAGACCTGAAACTATAAAACTACCAAAAGAAAACATAGTGGAAACACTCAGGAAGTAAGACTTGTCAAAGACCTTGGGAATGTGACCCCAAAAGCAAAGGCAGCAAAAGAAAAAATAAACAAATGGGATTATATCAAAGTATAAAGCTTCTGCACAGCAAAAGAAACAATTAACAAAGTAAAAAGATAACCTACAGATTGAGAGAAAAGATTTTCAAACTATGCATCTCACCAGGGATTTATATCCAGAATATACAAGGAATTCAAACTTAGTAAAAAAAACAACTCATTTAAAAAATGGGCAAAGGAGCTAACTAGGTATTTCTCAAAGGAAGAAATACAAATGGCCAACAGACACACACATGAAAAAATGCTCAACGTCAGTAATCATCAGGGAAATGCAAATCAAAATCACACTGAGATATCATCTCACCCCAGCTAGACTGGCTATTATCGAAAAGACAGAGAATAACAAATGCTGGTGAGGATGTGGAGAAAGGGGAACCCACCTACACTGTTGGTGGGACTATAAATTGATGCAGCCATTATGGAAAATGGTATGGAGTTTCCATAAGAAACTACAGATAGAACTGTCATGTCATCCAGCAATTCTACTACTGGGTATACACCCAAAGGAATGGAAATCATCATGTTGAAGAAATACCTGTATTCCCATGTTTATCGCAGCTCTATTTATAATAGCCAAGAGTTGGAACCAACCTAAATGTCCATAGATGGATGACTGAATAAGGAAACTGTGGTATATCTACACAATGGAATACTACTCTGCTATAAAAAAGAATGAAATTTGCCATTTGCATCAACATGGATGAAGTTCTAGAAAATTATGTTAAGTGAAATAAGACAGGTACAGAAAGAGAAATACCACATGTCCTCACTCATAATTGGGAGCTAAAAAAAATGGAAGGAAGGAAAGAAGGAAGGGAGGGAAAGAAAGAAACATAGAAGACAATATGCGTTGAACTTTCAAAAGGAGAGAATGGAAATGAGATTCCCAGAGGTGGGAAAGTGGTAGGAATAGGATGTTATGGGTGAAACTGGTAAAGGGCCACGAAAAACACTTCTAATATACTAATTATCTTGATATAAGCATCACATATTGCACACAGGCATTGATACCCAGTATTGTAGCCCGGAGTTATGTACAATTAATTATGTTTCAATAAAAATAATAAAATAAAATAAAATGAAACTCTGTCCCCCTCCCCATAATAATTGAGTTTTCATGCCTAGGGTAAGTGCATTATCTCATGCAATTCTTAAAATGGTACTGTACAATTTTAGATGAGGATTACTGATATTAAGTGATTGCTCCGCACAGACAGCAATGGAGCCAGGTATATCTGACTTCAAAATTAGTGCTCCAAACCAGGAGTACACACCCTCTCTGTGTTTCACTATCCACCCACTTAAACCTACCTGGACTCTATCTTCGTGTGTCCCATATGAAACCTAAGTTAATGCA
>NW_007731847.1:117742-118420 GCF_000696425.1 Galeopterus variegatus
CTTAGCCACTTAACGACTGTGAGAAAATAGGAAACCAAATCTCAGTTAGTTGTCAGTAAAATACGAGCAGTAGCATTTATCTCAAAAATAAACTATAAACTATGAAACCACCAGAAGAAAATGTAGGGAACACACTTCACGAAATTTGACTGGACAAGGCTTTTCTGACCAAGACATCAAAGGCACAGGAAACAAACACAAAAATAGGTGAATGTGATTACATCACACTAAACAGCCTCTGCACAGCAAAGAAAACTATCAACGAAGTGAAGGGACAACCTACAGAATGGGAGAAAGTGTCTGAAAACTGTTCATCTGACAAGGGGCTAGTATCCAGAGTATATAAGGAACACAAATAACTCACCAGCAAAACAAACAAACGAACAAAAGCAGAAAACAAAATAATCCAAATAAAAAATGGACAAAAGAAAGACCTGAATAGACATTTCTTAAAAGAAGACACACAAATGGCCAACAGGTATATGAAAAAATACTTGACATCACTAATCATCAGGGAAATGCAAATTAAAACCACAATGAGGTATCATCGCACCCCAGTTAGACTGGCCATTATCAAAAAGAGAAAATAAATACTGGTGAGGAGGTGGAGAAAAGGGAACTCTCAGGCACTGTTGGTAGAATGTAAATTAGTACAGCCATCATGGAAAACAGTATGGA
>NW_007731847.1:118592-121396 GCF_000696425.1 Galeopterus variegatus
AACTCTCAGGCACTGTTGGTAGAATGTAAATTAGTACAGCCATCATGGAAAACAGTATGGACGTTCTTCAAAAAATTAAAAATTGAGCTACTTTATAATCCAGCAGTCCCACTACTGGGTATATCCCAAAGTAAATATATCAGTATATCAAAGAGATACCTGCAATCTCGTGTTTATTGCGGTTCTTCAAAAAATTAAAAATTGAACTACTTTATAATCCAGCAGTCCCACTACTGAGTATATCCCAAAGTAAATATATCAGTATATCAAAGAGATACCTGCAATCTCGTGTTTATTGCAGCACTATTCACAAGAGCCAAGAGATGAAATCAATTTAAATGTCCATCAGTGGATGAACGTATTAAGAATGTGGTATACTATTCAGCTATAAAAAAGCATGAAATCCTGGGCCGGCCCAGTGGCGCACTGGATAGTGCGCCGCTTGGGAAGCGCGGCGGCGCTCCCGCCCGAGGGGGCACTGTTGGTAGAATGTAAATTAGTACAGCCATCATGGAAAACAGTATGGAGGTTCTTCAAAAAATTAAAAATTGAACTACTTTATAATCCAGCAGTCCCACTACTGAGTATATCCCAAAGTAAATATATCAGTATATCAAAGAGATACCTGCAATCTCGTGTTTATTGCAGCACTATTCACAAGAGCCAAGAGATGAAATCAATTTAAATGTCCATCAGTGGATGAACGTATTAAGAATGTGGTATACTATTCAGCTATAAAAAAGCATGAAATCCTGCCATCTGCAGTGGAACTGGTGGAACTACTGTGTTAAGTGTGGCAAGCCAGGCCCAGAAAAACAAATATCACATGATCTTACTTACCCATATGTGGAATCTAAAACATGTCGTCCGGGGGTGTTCCAGGTGACCATAGCTAATAATACTGTATTGTATATTTCAAAAGAGCTAGGAAAAAGGATCTTTCCTAAGAGAACCTTATTGCCACAAGGAAATGATACATGTTTAGGTTGTACAGAGGCTAACAACCCAGAGGGGATCATTTTAAAATATATGCATGTACTGAAACAACACACTGTATCCCATAAAAATGTACAATTAAAAATAAACAGATTAAATTAATTAATTTTTAAAATGTTATAAAAATGTAATAAGATACGTGAAAATACTTGGAACACACGTTAAATATGTTAAAATATCTAGAACACATAGCACGTGCTCAGTAAGTTCTCCCTTGCTCCCTTCTGCACTCTCCCTTTCAGCACAAGCTGTACCTTCCAAAACAAGTTCCACGACCACAGGGGAATGAAGGAGACACTTGCACCTTGGCATCCTCTAATAAGAAGTTCACTCCTCCTCGGTTTAAGTCCCAAATGAAACACTTTACCTCCCTAGAAATTTTCAGAGCCTGCCAAGGCCTGAGCAATCCTGAAAGGTATTTGCTATTGATGCTTCTGTTGAATTGAACATGAAAGAGGTTGCTACTAACTTTTAACAGGATCCTTTTCTGAGGTTTTTATTTGAGTACTTGGTAACCCAGAATTTAACATTATGCCATAGCATTAATGTTCGCCCTGACCCCATTTCATAATGATACCTAAACTGAGTAAAGGCAGAATTATTCTTTCTCATATTTTTCTTCCTTAATTCATTTTTTTAAAAAGTAGGGTCCCTGGTTCTGTAGCAACAGTGACCTCTACAGGGGCATTTATTCAGTCATTCATTTGCTAAACATTAAGCATCATGATTCAGGTACTGTGTAACATACTGGAAACGTAAAGATGAAAATAATCATGGTGCTTTAAATAGCTCACAGCATAGCAGAGTAGCAAGAACATGAAAAGAGAATTTCCGTGCATCCTGGAGCCATGAGTGGGAGCCTGTGCAGATAGGCTTGGACTCCAGGGCACCAGCCACACCCGATCCTCAGCTGTGGCCTTGAGCTGTCCAACTTGCTCATCCGACAAGTGATGACTGATGCTTGAGATCATCTGGTTATAAACACAAAGATATGTGGCATGAGTAATCCCCTCAGGGATTCCTTTCTCCTTACAGAAAGCCACTTGGCTCAAATCAATGCAAATTCAAGTAGAGAAAAGAGATGAACTTTGTCTTTATCTTGAGCATAGAGAGCCTCTATGTTGAGAGGTACCATTGAGGTTCCATATATGATGAGAGATTCCCCTCAATTGGATCCCGTCCATCCTCTCCTCCAGTACGAACTGTTGGGCTCACATGGTGACCCATTCCATTTAGGGCAATGCCACGTGGTAGAAAGGTCGCCATCTAATAAGCCAAAGTTTGCCCTGTTGAGTGGGCTTTTTTTACATTTTATCCCCCATGGATCCCCTTTGGGTCTGATGAAGCCTAAGGACTAAGAGCAATGTTTTTAAGTTCAGAAAGTATATAATATTACAAAGGAAACTATATACATATATATGTACATATGTATATATGTGTACATTTGAGTCATCTGTATCAATTGTAATGTGATGTAAAAATATCCCTGATTTCTGTTGGGGACAAAGCCACTGTTGTGCTAATACTGCTGTGTTTTGTTACTCACATGCATAACTCAAGAAAATGCAACATTTCAGTTACAGATTAGTTGAAATTACGATGCAATTTTTTCCCCATCCCCTAGGAATGTATTAGATCCCCAAGGAAAGATCCCTTATTTTAGAGATCTTTAGAAATCTGTCCTCTAAAAGCCACATAGAGAAAATTAGAACTCTTAAACTCTCCTGCTTCTCTTAAATGTTCTTCCAATCCAAAAAATAACACTGTTTCCAGAATTTTCAGCAACGCTATCACTTTCCTCTGGATGA
>NW_007731847.1:122576-124096 GCF_000696425.1 Galeopterus variegatus
TTCAGATCAGATATACAGTTTATGAAGCACCCAGTCTGTGCTGGAAAATAAAAATACGAGTAAGAAATAGCCTCTGTCCTCAAGGGAGCTTCAAATTTAGTGAAAGATGGAAACATACTACAAAAATAATTATACAAAAACACTAAAACCATGTTGTAACGGAGGGGGGAGATACCTGAAAAAATGTAAAGATTTGAGCTTTTATAATGAATACAGCTATATTGTCAAGTGGCTTCGTTAGTCAGGCAAAAATAATATCACAGATTTCCAGAGTATTCTGGATCACACTTCCCAGCAAACACCATTATAATTACTAGGTTATTCTCAGTCTTTCCCACTAGTATTGAGCTTAAAGCTACCCTGAATATTGTCTTCACTATTAGATCCTATTACCTTGCACAGGGTTTTTTGCACATAGTGTCTTCTTACTACATATTTATGAATAAGTGAGTGAGGGCACAACAGACTAGGGGAAGTGTGGGGGAAATAGGGAAACCCAATTTGGCAACTTGTTGGGCTGAGTGACTTTTGGAAAGTTCTAAATCTTAATAATCTCACCTGTAGACTGGGAATGATATTGAGAATATTAGTAAGGATTTTTGTAAAGATTAGATGATACCTATAAAATGTTTAGCCAATAGTCATCCTTTAATAAATATCAGCTATTTTCACAGAAGGAAGCATCTAGAACTGATGTTTAAGGCTACAAGGAAGCACCATGATCCATCCACCTTCTTCATTGGAAAGAGCGAACTCAAGAGAGACGGTAGGCTTTCTCCAAGGGTGTGAAAAACAGAAACAAGGCAAACCCAAGTGTCCTGAATTTCTTGGGTTAAAATTTTTCATAATAACCAGAGAACGCTCTTCTTGATCAAAAAGTCTTAAGACCATATGACCCTCTGAAACATAGCAGTGTTTCTTGATTGCTTCCCCCAAAGTTTACATTCTCTGAGTTCACAGGAGTGAAATATCATAAGTATATTTTCCATATTATTTGTCAAGGTGGAAGTCTTCAATATGTATATCTGAAGCTACACATTTCTGAATTGCTCCAAAATTTTCACAAGGATCGATGAGGATGTGGCCCCCAGACATTGCGCATGCCCCTTGAACAGGGGTTGAAATTGATGCAAATCTGTTTTGCTCTCTCTAATAGTAGGCTCCAGGGTGATTGTTTTCATCCATTTATGGTCTATCAGATGAACTGTGAACATCGGATCAGATACACTCCTAAGCATGTGAGCCTAAATTAATCCATATTCAATCAATCAAACAAATCATATAAGTGATTTTAATCATTTAGTGATGGGCCAGCGCTGTAGAAGATGTTCGTTGTTATTGTTTTTGGATAGATGAATAACTGGCTTACATGGGAATTAAAGGCAAGACTGTATGTGAAAATAGGATGTGAAGGACTGTGCTTGTAATAACAACCATAGTGTTTTTTTGTGTGTGTGTGTGTGTCCGGCAACGGATCACAACCCTCAGTGTCGCGCCCGTACCGGACTGGGACCGGCAAC
>NW_007731847.1:125676-127055 GCF_000696425.1 Galeopterus variegatus
GAGTAATACATTTAATGCAGACAATGTTTGTACTAGACAAAGTCAACTTTGCATTTCACACGAGCTCCTCAAGTGCTCCCTGAGCGGTGTGTTTTCTTTGTCCCCCTCTCTCACTCTTTAAATAAATTATGAGTGGAGACTTTAGCTTGGAACTGCTGGTAATCCCTAGCATGAAAGTTGTGTTTGGGAATATCTGTGTTCTTGGCCTCATGTCCTGCAAAAACTCTCCATCAAGAGAACTTTTCCACAAGTCATGCATGTCCCTTGTTTCTCATTCCCTTGCCTGTGTAATTCAGACACGGTTTCTCAGTGACACAGCCCTGGAGTAGGTCTTCTTATGAGGGTCATTGTATCTGCCAGAACACTGTGATCTTATTACCCCATTTCTCCTCTCAATCAGGTAAGTGCCCTCAAAGATATTTCCCCTTCAGACGTCAGACTTTTATTTATCGGAAGGTAATTCAGAAAAGGGAGATGGAACCCGGGATTTCTCTACCTGAAAAGAATTAGGAAGTGCTACATTAAAAAACTGAAAAAAAGCAGTGGAGAGACTTTGTCTTAGATTTCCAAAGACAAATCTCACAATTCCCCCCAGCCTCTAGGACTTATTTCTCACTGTCTTACCTGCTACCACACTCCTATCACAGCCTCGTGGTTGGTTCCATGGTGACCTGCAGGACACTCCCACAGTCATCCCAGCTCTCCCACACTGGAGCACCAGGCAGCTGCAGACCGTGAATGGGAGCGCAGCAGAGTCTCATCTGCTGAAAATGGGGAACACATAGTGACCTCCCTTTTCCTCCCGGGGAATCTTGACATTGTCCATGAAAACCCCTTTGCTGTGAGTCGAGGACACCGCACCTCCCAGCAGAGTGCAGTGGCCCAGACAGAAGCAGAAGCTGGAGCTCTCAGGGCCTTGCTGCAAGCCACTGCGTGCCAGCTGCCGAGCACTTGGTGGGCAGCTCCTGAGCCTCCGGAAATCACTGTTTCCCAATGCAGACGTCGTGGCGTCCCTCACCCGTGCATCCTTCCCCAGCCTAGCGTCCCTTTTGCCTTCTCCTCTCCCAGGAGCAGACTCAGCTTTTCACCCCAGAATGCTTTTGCTCTGGGCCTCTCAGATGTTGATTTAAAAGCCTGTCTCTAGAACTTTCTCCCAGGGTCCTGATATTTAGTAGTGACTTGTGTGGCAGTTGAACCAAAGACAGCAAAGGAACAAGGGTGCTCCCGAAGCCAGCGTCGCCAACCTGGCTAAGTTACGACGAACCATTCAGAAGTCACCAGGATCAGTCGCGGGATGCCCATTCGGGTGATTATTTCTCTCTTCTGTGCACATGTATAGTTTGTTCCTAGAATACGACTCATCTCTGAAGTCACCAACA
>NW_007731847.1:127846-130975 GCF_000696425.1 Galeopterus variegatus
CTCTTCTGTGCACATGTATAGTTTGTTCCTAGAATACGACTCATCTCTGAAGTCACCAACATCACCAGGAAACAGCCTATCAGCCATGAGACTGAAAAAGGTTGGACTAGGTTTACGATGGACGAGGTTTAACTATCTCTGAGCAGGTGGCACCAGGAAACAGCCTATCAGCCAGCCACGAGACTGAAAAAGGTTGGACTAGGTTTACGATGGACGAGGTTTAACTATCTCTGAGCAGGTGGATGCATAATTCTGATTCCTTAGCACGTCCTAGACTCTGGATACCACTAAGAGAAGCTGTTTCAGCTCTTCTGTTTCAAGACTGAATTGCCAGGATTCGGAAGGTACTGTTGACTGTCAGTGTACAAAACGGATCCTTGTTTCCTAAACTTGCATTTGAGACATGCGTTAAATAAAGACTAGGTCTGCGGATAAAGCAGCTCTCAAACATCTCCCCAGTGGAGGCAACTCAAGGAGCCCTGTTCTTTCCTTTCCTTTTTCTCTCCATTCTCTTCTGCTTTCTCTCACCCTTCTCCCGACAGAGGAAAGATAAAGACTGCTTGAATAGAGTCAAGGAGTAAAGCTAATTTAAAGAAAGGGAAATGGAATTCACAGTTCCATAGGCTGCTGCTTTCCTTATTTTTCCAAGCAGCACCCATCCTGGAGGCAAAAGAAGAAACCAACCCTTCTGGATGGTGTATCCCTTAGTAGGAATCTAGATCCTTCTTTCCAAAGGGAGAAGGGTACATAAGGTTGGAGCGACATTTTTTAGCCATGGGGAGATCAGAGTCTCCTCCTGGTCAGAGGAGGCATCACCTTTTCAGAGGCTGCGGGCTGCCCTCTCCTGCCTGACCTCCCTGCAGGAGGGTCACAGCGCAGCACGTGCATTTACTGTGTCCCCACAGCTGTGTGTGACGCACTGGGAGCACACGAGACTTTGTTTAAAATATTCAGGATGTCTCATCGCAAGTTTCTACTTGAAGCTAATTTGAGGAAATAAATTCATCCTTCCTCTGGCTCTTGGGTTTGCATATAAGGATGGCAATCTTCACACCGTCCAACTTTGTACCCTGTGCTCAGCCCTCTCACTCTCCAGCCTCTTGATGCCCACGTGGCTCCGGGACTCGGCTCTGCAAACCAGCGCTGCGCTACGGGCCGGTTCATGTCCATGGAGTCAATCGAGACATCCTCCCAAGTAGAAGTGGTGGCAATGGGAAATATGCTGAAGTCACTGGTTTGTGTTTGCTCTGAGGACCCTATTTTAGACTGATGTGATTAAAATGAATTCTATGCATTGTTAGGGCAGCATGTACAATTCACAGAAACAAGGAACTATGTAGGAGGAAGAGAAGCAGCTAAGCAAGAGGTAGGTGACACCCCGGGTCTGATTTATAATTGCACCCTTGCCTCTTCAAAACATTTGTAAGTTCTATGGTCTTTTGTGTAACTTGCTTTAAGCCCAATACTGGGCACATTTTCTGTGGCTGAAACAATTCGTTACTTTACTACTACGTACTTAAAGGACCTTGGTACTGAGAAATTGCCTGCAACCTGGAGCAAATGCTGTAGCAACACTGCAGCACCATGTGGCCAGCCCAGTGTGCTGCGGGGCTGTGCTCTGCAGCCTCTCAGTGATTGCCCTTGACCCAGGCAGACCGGGCCTCTCCCTCTCAGCAAGAGCTCAGATTCTGACACTATCCCTTTGCATTAGAAGACAGCTAAGGAAGGGGTGTTTACTTTAAAGAGATTTAAAGGCAGGCACCTTGTTTAAACCAAACTTACAACTTGAGGGTATCTAAAGCTCTGGCTGGCTATACTGAGACTCGCAGAGAATGAACTTTTGATTACCTCTCTCAGTGAAGGATGACAGCACAAAACAAGGCATAATCAAAGCATTGTTTATATGTATCATTGAAAAGCCATCAGTGTCTCGAAGTCTATACAAAGTGAACACATCCAGCCTCACATGCAGTCCTTACCCACATGCCCAACGCTGCTTTAGAGTTTGAATGGTAGGTGGGAAATGAGCTCCAGTTTACTTCGGATATTATATCTACAGAAGTTTGACAAATGCTCATAATAATACAAAGCTACACTTTCAACTACTGATAGAATTCAGGTGGGTGGATTAATTTACATTTACTTGAATAAATAAATTTTTTACAGTCAGTTTTCTTTGTGATGTAAAAGCAGAAAAATATTCATCTATAAAATCAAAATATTCTCTCCTAAATATAATATTTACTTGCCATGTCTACTTCTTTGGCATAATTCCAGAAAACACCCTGTTAAATCATTCAGATCAGTCAATGGGCAAAAATATAAAATTTTCATGACTCTGTGGTATAGCTAAGCCTGCATTTTCCTTAATGATGGAAGAACATCTTCATCTGACAAATAAATAGGTCAATATAAATTCAGCAATTTGATATGCAAAGCAAGCACCTCTGCTATAACTTTCTTATTTTCCTCAGTCAGCCACAGTCCTTATCCCAGGATGTGTGCTGAAAACCAGGAACACTGGATGGTGAGTTGAGTGTGTTATCAGTGGATGGTTTGGGTGTGATCGACTAAGAATCCACTGAGAAACGTGCCATTTACACTACGGATGGCATATTTGATTGCTCCTGTCCCCGTCTCTTGTTCAACTGGAGTCCCAATCTGTGCATATTCTCCACTGCAGAAAAGGTGCTTTTTACAGGGATTCAGAGCAGTACGACACCAGTACCTGAGGACTGCCCAAAGCAAGACCAACCTTTTAACTGAGCCTTCATTCAGTCCCCTCTGGCTTTTGGGGGAAAGACTGAAGGCATTAAGCAATGTTAACTTAATCACAAGTAATCAACAGTTGCATAACTGTCTTCAAAATTCTGAATCAAATGCGGTAAAGTGCCAACAGAATAGACTTCTTTTTACAAAACTTGCATTCAGAATGAAAAGAATAAAGAAACAAACAGAAGTCTATCAGTTTCACAATAGATAAAATCAAACAAAAAACTGATATTCCCTTAGAAGTATCCTATTTACTATACAGTTCCAGTGCATGACTTTCTCATGTAGTAATACATGATTTCCTGGAGCTCATTCTGCCTGGAAGAGCAGACTACAAATGTATGTTTAAAGTCATAG
>NW_007731847.1:131086-132001 GCF_000696425.1 Galeopterus variegatus
GTAATCAACAGTTGCATAACTGTCTTCAAAATTCTGAATCAAATGCGGTAAAGTGCCAACAAAATAGACTTCTTTTTACAAAACTTGCATTCAGAATGAAAAGAATAAAGAAACAAACGGAAGTCTATCAGTTTCACAATAGATAAAATCAAACAAAAAATTGATATTCCCTTAGAAGTATCCTATTTACTATACAGTTCCAGTGCATGACTTTCTCATGTAGTAATACACGATTTCCTGGAGCTCATTCTGCCTGGAAGAGCAGACTACAAATGTATGTTTAAAGTCATAGGCAATGCACGAATAAATCAGGTACACAGGAAGAATTGCTAACCATCACACTTTAAAATATCTATCTTTTTCTCCTTCAACCATAGCACAGTGATACAGTGACATTCCCACTCCTGAGGTTAGTCCCAGTTGGCCACATGCTTTAAAAATCAAAACTATGGCCAAGTCCTCCCTGAGGTTCCTATTCCTATAGGGAGGATATTTAACTCTTAGGTAGGTGGGAAATGTTGCTAGAAATTGCTCCTTTCTAGCAAATAGATGATGCTGGACTTGATATAGGTCATCATTACAATGGAGGTCCCCAAGAGGTATTTATAGGTTGCATGACAACATGCAAGTATTGATGCTATTTCTTTATGTTTATTTTTAAGAGAGAGATGTCACGGTCAAGTTTGAAGGTCCATGCTTCACACCCACCCGGAATTCAATAGGTGCATGAACCCCAAACGCGCGGTGACAGCTTTCCTATCTGGGGTGAGTCAGGTGGGACATTCGCTCCGTGCTTGGGCTCCTGACCCGAGGCTGTCCCAGTGGAGCTGAGAGCCCTCTGCGTTTGGGCAGCTGTGACAGGCTGCGTACCTGCAGGGGCGCGGTGGCTGCTCCGTCCTCGGGTCCCCGCGCTCT
>NW_007731847.1:132584-137987 GCF_000696425.1 Galeopterus variegatus
AACCACTCACTCCCCTAAGATCTTCCTCCTCCTCTTGTGGATGGGTTTGCAATGGGAAGAATGTGGAAAGCCTGTGCATGAGCAGTCCACGCACACACGCACACACACGCGTGCACACACACACACACACGCACGCACGCAGAAAGCCTGTGTATGAGCAGTCCACACACACGCACGCACACACACATGCACACACATGCACACGCACGCACGCACGCAGAAAGCCTGTGTATGAGCAGTCCACACACACACACACACGCACACACACACGCACACACGTGCGTGCACACACAGACACACGCACACACACAGAAAGCCTGTGTATGAGCAGACCATACACACGCGTGCATGCACACACACGCACACGCACGCACACACACACACACAAAGCCTGTGCATGAGCAGTCTACACACACACACACACACACACAGAAAGCCTGTGCATGAGCAGTCCACGCGGGCGCACACACACACAAACACACAAAGCCTGTGTATGAGCAGTGCACGCACACGCACGCACACGCACACACACGCATGCACGCACGCACGCAGAAAGCCTGTGTATGAGCAGTCCACACACACACACGCACACACACACGCACGCACGCAGAAAGCCTGTGTATGAGCAGTCCACACACACACGCACGCACACACACACGCACGCACATGCGCACACGCACGCACACACATGTGCACGTACACGCACACACACAGACACACACACGCACACACAGAAAGCCTGTGTATGAGCAGACCATACACACGCACGCACACACACACACGCACACACACACACAAAGCCTGTGCATGAGCAGTCTACACACACACACACACACACAGAAAGCCTGTGCATGAGCAGTCCACGCGCACACAGACACACACACACACACAGAAAGCCTGTGCACGAGCAGTCCACGCACACACACACACACAGAAAGCCTGTGCATGAGCAGTCCATGCGCACACACACACACAAAGAAAGCCTGTGCATGAGCAGTCCATGCGCACACACACACACAAAGAAAGCCTGTGCATGAGCAGTCCATGCGCACACACACACACACACAGAAAGCCTGTGCATGAACAGTCCACGCACACGCACGCACACACACGTACGCACGCACACGCACACGCACAGAAAGCCTGTGTATGAGAAGTCCAACACACACACACAGAAATTCTGTGTATAAGTCCAACTCACACACACACGCACGCACGCGTACACACACCAGGCCCCATTTGTTTTGAATAACTGAGGCCAGTGAACTCATAAGCAACTGAACCTAATGACCTAAGCGAGAGCTTCACCAAAATAAAATAAAATAAAATAATAAATGAATTCAGTGCAAAACACTCACTGCTTGAGTTTGTTTTCTGTTCCAATAGCGCTTTGGTCATTGTTATCCTTATGTTTGTTTATTGAAGGCAGAGGTTTCTAATGCAAATCAGACCGTTGAGCATCCAGAAGACGCGGACCGTGTGCCAGACCAGTCCTGCGCTCTGCTTTGTGGCCTCGGTGTGTTCTATCCAAAGACTGTGGTGACGCCTTCAAACTTCCCCTTTTTATTATTTTTCGGTTTTGTCTCCACTGATCATCTCAGGCCTGAGACTCTTACTAGCCACAGAAGTCTGCTCAGACGCTGCTGATCCAGGTTCCTGGACGAAATTTTTAATCTGTATGTGTCAACAGAGATAAACCTTTGGCTCATCAGCAGGGAAAGGACCCAAGAAACATCTTCTGAGATCTTACAAACTTAGCTGGGAAAATTCAGAATAAAATAAAATTTCACTGTTTTATAAAACAGACCCTTCCTTAGCATTTCCCCCCAAAATCAATTTCACTGGTGCTTATGGAAATATTAATGACAGTTATTCTTGACAAGAAGCCATTGCTTCTGAAATCACTGAGCTCTGTTTTGATTTCTGACTTGGTATTTTTTTTCCAGTGTTATCCCTTTTGTATACTATTTGGCATTTGATATTCCGGCTCCAGCCCAACTCATAGCACATTTTGTTGTAAAATCACAGGAAATAATAATTGGTTTTTGAAATTTATTATCACCGAACACATTACCTGCTTTCTTTCCTTACTTGAGTACATTCCAGGAATTCTGAAATGCAGCCTGTTTTCAAAATGGGCCAACCTGAAATCAGCTGAAATTGACAAAAGAAATGCAAAACAAAACCAGATCTGGCTGTGGTTTCTTGCTAACCACAGTCCAACTTCAAACAGCATGTCCTTATTACTTTAACAACTCCTGTCTTTTCTCTTTCTTTAGGTAGGAAGTTAAAAAAAAAATACTGTCATAAATCTTTGAATGTATAGGGTGCATTTCCTCTAAAGATCTCAACAGTCTTAAATAGAAAGGAGTCATAGGTAAGATCTTGCAGATTTTCCAGGTGGAGAAACAGAGTCAGAAAATGATAAAGTGATTTGCTGAAGGTAAACACAACAAATAGACCTGGGAGACTGGGTGACTGCCCTCCTATCTTTTCAAGATAACCCTTTCCATAGAAACTATTCAACTCAAAGGAAATGAAAGGTTAATACACCAAATTCTGATTCCTGCCTGCTTGCCTTTGCACAGAAGAGCTAACAATTCATAAAATTATCTGTCCAACTCAGTAAATAATTTTATTCATTATCCCAGAACAGGTAATGATATGTTCAGGTAAGTTACCAATAATTTGCCTTTGATTGCCTTTCTAGAAAAAAGAAAAACAGTGACTGATCAAAACAAGCATGTCATTATATTTTCTGCTTATTATTTTCAGGGCTCATTAGAACTCTTCATATCACCAGAAAGACAGTGCAAGCAAAATCATGGATAACGTAAAGAAACAGATAAATCTTAAACTTCATTTTAGGTAATAATTGAAGCTCTCCTTCCTCCAGTTAATGAAGAGCAAAACCGGATGATTTAAGGAAATTTCCACCCAATCAGTTGTGTGGGAAGGAGAAAATAAATCATCAGTATTTATTCTTCTATAACTATTCCTTTGATCATCCTGCTACTTTCAAAATAATTTTTTCAGATGTTCCTCAGATGCCATTTGTTCAGTAGGCCATTTGTAGGTGACGCAGACATTAGTAATAATCAAAACTCTTGTATCTCATCACGCACAGTGAACTGCTATGCAAATTAATGGCATAACAATCCTATTTTATTTTCTACTCGTTCAGCTATATCAGGATCATCCTGTTTAGTTCAGAGTGGCACCTTTTATAGCAGACATCCACAAACTGTTACGTTTTGAGAGGAGTTGGTAAGACTGTGATTTTGGATATTATAATTCATAAGAGATGCTGGAGACAATTCTGCATCTTGTTTTGGAGAAGTGTCTTGGGGGGAAAAGAACCCATTTTCAAATATTAAATCTGAAAGATGAAAAATGTTTGCTATCCATACAGTGCTTCAGATGTTCTGTCATTTTTATAAATATTTTCTTGCTTGAATCTTTATATTATTAGGCTAATTTTACAGATAGAGAAAATTTGTATAGTAGAGTCACCTGATTTAGTCATGTTTATGGTGTTAGAAGATGGGAGAACTTGTCATGGATTCCAAGTTAGATATTTTTCTGGGGGGAAGATAAAGGAAATGGGCAAAAATCAGGATAGCAAAGAACTACTGCCAGTTGAAGTTTTTAGCTGTTGAAAGGATTTCCAGGCAAATTGATGATTTGAAAATTTTATGTCACTGAAGCAGTCTGGAAAAGGGCTTACAATCATCTGAAGAGATTATTAAATCATTGTTACAAAGGTCAGACCAAATGACCCAGGGTTTATTTCAGTTTGAAAGCATCTTTAGTTGTATCATGGGTCTTTAAAATATTATGAAAGAATCTGTAATTTCATTGAATGATTGTCCTGGTATGTTACTAAATTTTAAAAGCTTATAATTATGATCTAAGTGTACTTCTGAACTGTAGATGATTTTAGAAGCTCTTTTACCCTTGTTTTGACATTTCTGTAGGTTCTTTGATGAATAGTAATCATTTGTAATAAGAAAAAAGTAAAAAAAATATACAAGAGTAAAAGAGGTTATGATATTTCCTCCAATGTACAAAGATAGGAACCTTCCACATGACTCCTTTGCTAGAGATTGATATTGAGTTCCCGTGTTGTAAGAATGCAAAACATTCCTGATCTTGTCTGTACCTATTCGTTTGTTTTCTTTCCAACCTAGGTTGGATATCATTCTAATGCTAATATTTTTCCCTTGGTTATATTTTTATTCACCTTTATAATAGTCTTTTAACCTACCCATTTACTGATAAATCCACAAATGCTTGGTTAGTCCTTTTATAGCTATAATAATCATCTTTAGATTATTATTGCAGTCTAAATTTTAAGCTGTTAAAATGATTTTGATACACAAATTTTTCTAATTCTTCAGTTTACTGGTTATTAAATATTCCTCTATCAGATAAAAAATCTTTATTTTATAGGAAGCTGGAAACTTTGTTTATTAATGCTGTATATTTATGTGAAAATCTCCAAATGAAGTATGTATTTATGATTCACTGATACGTATGAACTATACTCTCATGTTCCTCAAATTTCAGCATGTATAGAATAACATTTATCTTTCTCGTGTCACAATATTCCTGCCTGAAATGTATAAGAGTGAATTATAAGAGTTTTATAGCAAAAAATATAGCCCTTATTGTGTTGCAGAATAAATTCCTTGTCTATGAGAGTGCCATCTGTTTTGTGTGTGTCACCCCAGTGGAGCAGACAGCACAACCCACAGACAACTTTAGGAAGACGCAAGGGTTCCCCGAAGACCCAGAGAGCAGGTGGTCATGGGTTTTTTGATTCACTAGTCCATGCTCGTTAGATGTCAGCACGGCCTCTGCACTGCACTCTCAGTCAAGATATGGACTGGAAGAGGTGAAGAGGACCAAATCAGAGGAGAGAGAAGACAGAGCCACCTTTGACATAAAGGTACTTAGCACATAGTACAGGCAGTGAATATGGGAGATGGTTAAAATAAGATTCAGAATGACACATGTTGCTGAAAGAATGGCCAGCATGGCATCTGCCACTCGTGGTATCTGGCAGCCCCTTCCCAGACCTGATAGCCCAGCTAAGGAAACAGACCTAGAGAGTTGCATAGATGGGTGCAAATATATCACATTCATTTGCCTTTATGGCTACAGACACCAAACAAGGAGAGCGCACAGGACTCAAAGGCAGCCAACCTGCCGCCCATGCAGAGATAAGGGTAGTTGGCTGTTAATCGACTTTCTCTTTTTAGGAGCTTGAACTAGCTTATCTATCTATCTGTCATCTATCAATCTATCTATTCATCCACCTGTATCTATATACTGTTGGCAGCTGATAGCAACAGCATAAGATTAAGAGTCAGAAAATCAGGGCCGAGCCCATGGCGCACT
>NW_007731847.1:138334-147253 GCF_000696425.1 Galeopterus variegatus
CAAAAAAAAAATCAGAGAAAATAGAATATCGTAGTTATGGGTATGGTTAACATAGGTGTCTGTGAAGGTCTGATGCATACAAGCCAGATAAGAAGAGGCCCACTTGTCCAATTTTCCTTAGCTTCCATGGGTCCCACCCACATTTCTCTTCTTTTTGTGTGCATTCATACACCAAATCTTCCAGTGTCTGAGGTAAGTTGTGTGAATTTCTCCTCTTTGGAAAGAAAACTGCACGAAGAAAAGAGCCCAGCAGAATATCAGAGCAATTCCCATAATCTGAGAATTTAGAAGACAGATCTCAGGCTGAGCTTTAGATACTGGGCATTATTGCATTACAGTTTGGTGGATGGACTTCTATATCTACACTGGCTTTGAATCCTGAGTCATGTTTGGGTATCCCTGGTTTTTTTCCCCTGGGGTTTCAGTTTTCAGTTTTAAAATGCCTACAGTGTAGAGTTCTAGGAGGATTACATTAGATTTTTGATTAGAGGGACTACACAGTGCTTGGTCCAGAGAAAATACTTAATAAGATACAAGGTCCCAGTTCAATAGAGTAGGCATGTCACATGCTGTGGGTAGGAGAGGCTGCTGAAGTTCACTGATCGGTGTTTGAATGCAGTGGGGGAGAATCTATGGTGTTCAAGATGGATTGGGGGTGTCTTCCCTGGGATATCTTTCAGCACAAAGGATAGTATACTGATCTGACTTTTAGAAATAAGCCCCAAACATTTGGAATTATTCTTTATAAGGAGAGACTAACTAGCTGTTTCCATTTTAGAGCAGAATTAAGACAATATAATAATATAAAGAGATTCAAAGCTCCATAAGGACTGTGTCTCATTTGACTTTCTATAGTCAGGGCTTACCACTATGCTTGGTGCAAAACTGATGTTCAGTAAAGATTATTTGAATAACATAATTTATAAATTAACTTATGAAAAAATTAGCTGATTGATTAATTCCTTTATTAATGGAAAAATGTCTTTCTTATATGGATTGTACACTGACATAGAATTTAATTGTAAACATTATGTTACGTGAAATAAGTCAGGAACAGAAAGATAAATACTGCATATTTTTACTCATATGTGGTAGCTAAAGAAAAAATAAGTTGAGCTTATAGAAGTAGAGGGTAGAATTGTGATTACTAGAGGATGGGAAAGTGGGCAGGGAGAGGTTGGTTAATGGATACAAAATCACAGCTAGATAGGACAAATAAATTCTAATGGTCTACAGTAGTGCTAGGCATCTATAACTAACAAGAATTATGATCTCAATTGGCTAGAAAAGAAGAGCTCAAATGTTCTCATCACTAAGAAATAACAAATTTATGAATGATGAATGTGCTAATTGATGAATGTGCTAATGATGAATGTGCTAATTCCCCTGATTTGATCATCACACACTATATTCTAAAAAGAGTCTCAATCTGTTTTGTTCAATAACAATACTGTTTGAATTAGGTGTTTTTTTTTTTTGTCTTTTTTCGTGACCGGCAACGGATCGCAACCCTCAGTGTCGCGCCCGTACCGGACCGGGACCGGCCACGGGGATCACAACCCTCGGTGTTGCTCCCACACCTCGCTCAGCCAGTGAGCGGCCGGTCTGTATGTGGGATCCGAACCCTCGGCGGGAGCGCCGCCGCGCTTCCCTAGTGGCGCACTGTAGCAGTGTGCCACCGGGCCCGCCCTGAATTAGGTGTTTAATGGTGGTTGATTGTATTACTGTGCAAGATATTCACTTTCCTTCCTTCAGGACCCATCCCTAAGGGTGGGTTACATATGCCTACTCTCCTGACTGAAGTGCGGCAATTTGGCTTACTTTGGTTATTAGAATATGTCCAAAAATTACGTGTGAGCTTCTGCTGTAGACTGGATGCCCGTCCCCCAAACCCATTGAAGTTTAAATCCCTGTTGTTAACTGTTGAGTGTGGGAAATCTTATTATGGTAATTGAAAGGTGGGGCCTTGAAGAGGTGATTAGATTGTAGGACTGTGACTAGTGAATGGGTTAAAAATGGTGGTCAAGGGCGTGGTTCTGAGGGCTTCAAAAGGAGAGCACATGAGAGGTTAGTCTTTCTTGCTCTCTCTGCTCCACCATTTTCTGCCATGTGAGACCCCGCATTGCTGTAAAGCCACCACCAAGAAGACCCTCATCAGATGCGTTCCCAGGACTTTAGACTTCCCAGCCTCTGAAACTGTAAGGAATGAGTTTTGTTTTCTTTATAAATCACCCAGTTTCAGGTATTTTGTTATAAGCAACAGAAACAGACCAATATAGCTTCCAAAACAAAAGCTTTCAGAGCCATGGTGTGGTCTATCACTCCCCTCTTTTTTCTCTTTCAGGAGACCTGCAAGGTCCCTGGGTTCCTGACTGAGGACAGCACAAAGCAGAGCCACAGCTGACCTGAGACAGACATGTTCTGGGGGTCAGCGATAAACCCTAGCTGTCATAAGCCACAGGCATTTTTGGTCATTTCTTGACTGTGACGTGATCTAAACTCACTAATACCATGCATTTCTGAGACCCCTTTTCAGACACCAGAACTCTCCTGCATAGATAAGATCCAGCACATTTCTTAATAGATAAGTGTCTGCTTATCTCAGTTATGTGGGATAGCATACTGTCGTGCATGCTACGTAACTGCTGGGGACTGATTGAATCGTGTCCCACAAAGTTCATATATCAGAAGCTTAATTCCCACTGTGTAACTGTTGAGGGTGGGAAATCCTATTATGCTAATTGAAAGGTGGGGCCTTGAAGAGGTGATTAGATTGTAGGACCGTGCCATAGTGAATGGATTAATAATGGTGGTCACGGGTGTGGTTCTGAGGACTTCAAAAGGAGAGCATGTGAGAGTCTATCTCTTTCTGCTCCACCATTTTCTGCCATGTGAGACCCCTGCATTGCTGCAAAGCCACCACCAAGAAGACCCTCACCAGATGTGTTCCCTGGACTTGAACTTCCCAGCCTCTGAAACTGTAAGCAATAAGGTTTGTGTTCTTATAAATTACCCAGTTCAAGGTATTTTGTGATAAGCAACAGAAATGGACTCATACAGTAACAAAATTCCCATTAAAAAAAAAACAAGCACAAAATATTTCTGGTTTGGCTCCCAATTCTCTTTTCTATGCCCAGTCCCTCTTCACCCAGTGCCGTATTTTTTCTGGACTTAAAGTTCATGTGCACTCAGGAGTGACTGTTTCTGGAGCTCATCTTCCAACAGGAGGCCACGAAGGACACTCTAGGTTGACAAGCGCGGGGGTGTGGGGCTGTGGAAGGGGCCTGGGACTTACTGATAGTCAGTCCTACGATCCCTCTGGGTGTGACTTTCTGCACCCTCACCTTCTTCAGGAGGATTCTCCAAATAGACGTGTGTGCGGCCCCCAGGATGTACAATAACAAAGGAAGACTGTCATGCTTACCACACTTCGTGGCTTATCTGTCTTCATCCATAAGTCAGTTTCCACATCTGTGAGATGACACAACTCATATGCACCCATCTAACGTTGTTTAAGTATCAGCCACAATATCTGAGCAAAGTGTTGAGCAGTGGCACGCACAGTTATGTGTGTTTGTCCCTCAGTGTTTTTCCACATGCGCTTCTTTCTTTCTGAAGTAGTTTTCCACCTTGAAGATTTATGTCGTTCCTTCTAGACTTAGCCCAACACTCACCTTGTCCCTTCCTTGTGGGCAGTGGATCAGGCATTCCCTTCCTGTCCACAATCCTCATTGCAGAAAGTCTCTCCTTGTCTCGTTATTTTTAGTGAACATAGTGTGTTGTTCCTACTTGATTCTCAAAACAGAAAACAGGGCTGGTATCCCAAGGGGAGACAGACGAACTGCACAAGTAAGACAGGGGAGTCAGACAGCCCAGGTTCAAACCTTGACTACACAGTGTCTCTTTGCTTCTCTCTGTCTTGATTTCCTCCTCTGTAAAATAGGAATATCAATAATCCATCCTCTAATCAATATCTAAACAGGGCATTTTTGAATGGCCCCACTGTGGTATCCACGCAGTTTGTGGTAGTAGATGTGTGAATAGTCTTTGTTAAATGAAGGCAAGGTTAGTTCCATTGTAGTAAAAAACACTTTTCTGTCTTCTAGAATACTCTATGTAATAGACCTGTTGCCTGACTGCTGCAAAACATCCATTGATTTCATCTCAAACAAATTTCTGGAGAAGCACGGAAAATTTAAATGCTCCGGAGAGATTATTTTTACCGTTTGTGCTTAAAAACAGGAGGAAGTATTAATTTTTAATTAATTCTGTTAACAATGGCAATACTCAATGCTATTATTTTTTAAACTTTGGTCCTGGTTATTTGCAATGTAGGTCAGGTCGCCCGCCTCCAGCCCAGAGCCAGAAGGAAAATAAAACAACCCTCACTGCGGCTCTGGCTCTCCCACACACACATTCCTGCTGTCTGGAAGGAACCGAAGCAAACGTTCCTGATATACTTGGAAGGGAGCAAAAGTTAGTGTGGAGCAGCATTTAATCTCTGTCTTGTATTAATGTGATTGTTAGGCTGCACTGCACGAACTTCCGAAAGCGACATTATCTCCCTGTGGCATTAGTGACAGAGACAGCTGGCCAGCCTAGAGTGAGCTCGGCCCCATGAGATCTGCAGGCCTGTCCTGCTAGAAGAGCAAGGGCGAATTTAAATGTTCCTTCCTCCTTCCTCCCTGGCTGGTGCCTTTGCAGGGACTTTCTCATCAAGAATCTTTACGTAGCCCAGGTTGTGGAGTCACAGATCCATGGGGATTTGGTAACTATAGGATTATGTCTTGTTAGTCTCATGAATTCAAAAATTCATGGATATTGAAGACATGCATGTGACTCACCATAAGGAAATATTGATTAAACTTCTGTACCTAAGTGTCAGTGTATTAGAAGTTAATAAAGTGAACTAAATAGACAGGTAAGGTTGATCCCTTATTTAGGCAGTGGAATTAGACCTGGGGTGGGTAAAGAAATCAAAACTGGTAGAAGCACCCTGTATCCTTCTGAATAGCTCAGAAGTCAGAGTCTATTCTTTGGTTTCAGAATATCAAGAAGATTCTTTAATATTGATTTGTTTATTTGTCTATTTATCACGTATGTGTGTATGTATGCAAGTACTGGCAATCACCGTTACAGGGGGCAAGACAGAGTCAAGCTTAGCGTGAGACCCCAAGGTCTGCATATAAATCACATTAAAAGCCTGAGCACCTTGGCTTCTGCAATCCTGGATGGTTACACTGCTTCTCACCTTCTTTGACCAGAAGAAAAGATTGAAGATGCTTTCCAAGACCTGGCTCATTTTCCTGCAGACTTTCCTATATATTCCAGGCCTTAATGATCTCATTTCAATATACACGATCTTTTGGCATTACATTATTTTTAAATATTTGTTATTACATAAACCTGATATTAGTATTCAACTCTGCCTACCTTGTTAGCCCAGTATGCCATGACCTCAGAAAGGCCACACCAGACTTCTCATGGCAGGTACAGTCTCTAAGACACAAATTAATAAAAGTATTCCCCAACTATTAAGTTGTATCAGCTGCCATCTGCTGAGTATTAGCAGCACTAACACAACCCCAGAGATGAGTTTCCCATTCTAGCTTCCTTTGGCCTATTTTGTTTTCTCCAGTGTGTTAGTTTCCTAGCACTGCCATAACAAAATACCACAGACTGGATGGCTCAAAACAATGGAAATATATTCCCTCACAGTTCTGGAGCTAGAAGTCCAAAATTAAGGTGTTGGCAAGACCATGCTTCCTTTGAAATCTTAGTGGAATCTTTGTTGCCTCTTGCTGGCTTCTGGTGGTGGCTGTCAATCCCTGTCTTGTAGCTGTAGCACGTCGATCTCTGTCTCTGTGGTCGCTTGGCATTCTGTTCTCTGTATGTTTCTGTCCTCTCTTATAAGGTTACCAGTCATATTAGGTTAGGGTCCACTCAACCTCATTTGGACTTGATTATATCTGCAAAGAACCCATTTCCAAATAAGTTCACATTCACGGAAAACAGAGGTTAGTGTTTCAACATGTCTTTTGAGGGAACGTAGATTAACCCATAAGATCCATTAACTTCTGTTTTGTCTGTTACCTGATCTCCCAATCTCTTCCCAAAATCTTTTCCAATGAGCTCCCATCACGTATTCACATCTTTTCCCATATCTTCATCTTTGAGTGACACATTCCCAATTATTTTACTGAAAGAAATATAAGATGAAAATATGGATACTGATATGAGATCTAGAAAATGGAAATTATTAGATATGGCCAAAGTAGCAATTTTTTCCCTCATTCTGATCCTCACCATACTTTAGTTATTTGACTTTGTGTTCAATAACAAAAGCAAAAATTTAAGAAATATGCATGAAATGCTAAAAATACACTGTAAAATATAGTATTTAAAAAGTGAGGTGAAATTACAGATATTATTATGATTTCATCAATTTTGTAATAGAGACTTCCTCTTACAACTATTTTTTAACATGTGCCCTGTGGCCTTTCTGTGTCAGAATAACCTGGGGTGCTTTTCAAGAATGTAAACTCCTCTGCCTTGAACAGAGATAAGGGTTGGAACCAGAAATGGCATTTAAACAAATTCCTTAGAGAGAAACTTAGCCACTTTTAAAGCTTAAGAACAACTGCCCTTCAAACTTATTTTCTTATGGCAAGCCTTCATATGTTTGGCTTTTGAGTGGGTTTGCAGAGACATGAGAAACTCAAAGTCTACAGTACATAATTTTGTTAGAGGCTAACCATGTTTCATTGTATTCTCTAGTTGATTCTTCCCTTATTTATTGGCGTTTTCTTAAAATCAGTGCTTGGAATTCCTTTTCAGACATCTCAAGGGTTTCTTGCTCTATGGGGTTTGGTACTTGAGAATTACCATATTCCTTTGGTGGTGTCGTATCTTCTTGTTTATTTGTAGTTCTAGTATTTTTACGCTGATGTTTGGTCATCTGGTAGAACAGTTAATTCTTCTATCACTCTGGAGTGGGTTTTGATGGGGAAGCCTTCCTTCTTTTATCAATGCACTTGAGTGTGCAGTGGGCTGCTTTGGCTCCTGCTCAGTCAGTGCACAGGTCCTGTGGGGCTCATCTGTGCAGCCCATGCAGTGGTTCTGTTAGAGGTTATTCATACACACACCCAAATTGCTTGAAAACATATTTCCACCCATTGCTACTCCATAATGTAGGAGATCACCAGTTTCTTTTTAGCAGCACCATGGATTGAAAGTTTTTTTCATTTACCCATGTTAGGATTTGTTGATGTGTTTGTTATTGCTGCTTCCTGTTTTTAATGACAATGACTTGATTTGCTTATTGCTACCCATCTGGCCATCCAGGCCAGTAAGAGCACTCCCAGATAAGATGTCTCTGTGCCAACATTGTGGGTGTATTTTCTCCAGTGTTTATCACAGCCATCTCTGTTGGCTATTCTGTGGACTGCTTATTTATAAATGCTCCATGTCTTTAACTCTCAATATCTTAGTATTTTTCCTGAATCTATGCAGAAGCTCTTCACATCATAAAATTAACTCTTTGCCATAAATATCATAAATATTATCCCAGTATATTGCTTCCCTATAAATTTATCTATGCTGTCTTGGAAATACAGCATTCATGTTTTAAAGTAGATGTTGTCAATATATAGTATTTTTCTTTGTTATTTCTTTTACTGTTTTACAATTTGAAATTCATTTCTCATCAAGGGATGAAGTTAATTTTTTGTCTATATTTTTATCTATTATCTTAATTGGAGAATTTAACACTTTGTAATAAAAGTAATTTATTCATGCAAAGTACATTTTAAGTACTATTAGGTAAATATTGAGTAAATTTAATTTACTTTAGGTGAAATGTATTTTGTTCCTTTGTATAAGGTGATGGTGTTGTATAGTGAATAATACTTTGCCAGTGATTTATATTAGATTAGATTTTTGTATATATTTTAGATCACATATTGTATTAGTCATTTCTGTTGCTTATAACTAAATACCTGGAACTGAGCAATTAGTAGAGAAACAATATTTATTGCTTACAGTTTTGGAGGCCGGGGAGTTCAAAGTCCAGGGAACACATCTGGTGAGAGCCTTCTTTGATGGTGACTTCAGTGATGCAGGTGTCACATGGCAGATGGTGGAACAAGAGAGAGAGAGAGAGAGAGTGCTTCTTACGTGCTCTCCCTTTAAAGCCCTCAGAACCATACCCATGACCACCATTAAACCATCAACTTATTAATCCATTAACTACAGTATGGTCCTCACAATAAAATCACTTCTTCACGGGCCGAGCCCATGGAGCACTCGGGAGAGTGTGGCGCTGGGAGCACAGCAGTGCTCCCGCCGCGGGTTCGGATCCTATATAGGGATGACCGGTGTGCTCACAGGCTGAGCACGGTGCGGCTGGTCTCAAAAAGGATAAAAAAAAAAATCACTTCTTCAAGGCCCCACCTTTCAATTACCATAATAGGATTTCCCCCCTTCTTAAAACTGTCACAGCAGGGGTTAAGTTTCTACTACATGGACTTTAGGGGGCATATTTAATCCACAGCAAAATTAGGTTATTATATATAATTATATATAAATTATTAATATAGAGATTATTTTATATACACACATATGTGTGTATATATTTATATATATGTGTGTGTGTGTATATGTGTTTATATGTATATATGTATATATATGTGTGTGTGTGTGTATATATATGTATAATATATATGTGTGTGTGTGTATATGATTTCCCTGCTTTCAACAACCCTTGACTAACAAAATATTGGTCCTGATTTTACTGGCTGTGGGTACTTTCACATTAACATTGACATTAGTGAACAATTTTGTTTTTTTTCCTCCTGATTTAATGGTAATGACTCACTACCATTAAATGGTGTTTCCTTTATAAAGTACAGAGTGGGCTAT
>NW_007731848.1:0-3278 GCF_000696425.1 Galeopterus variegatus
AGACCTATAACAAATAAAGAGATTAAATTAGTAAATTAATAAACAAACAAAAAGCTACCCCAAAGTGAAGCTCAGGCCAAAATGGCTTTTGTGTTGAATTCTACGAAACATTTTAAGCAGAATTAATAACAGTTCTTCACAATCTCTTTCCAAAAAAGCAACACTTCCCAACTCATTCTATGAGTACAGCATTAAACCAATACAAAAACCAGACAAATGTATCACAAGAAAAGAACAGACTGAATCTCTTATGAATACAGACACAGAAATCCTCAAGAAATTACTAGGAAACTGAATCTAGCAACATATAAAAAAAAATTATATAACATAACTAACTGAGATTTATCCCAGGAGTATAAGATTGGTTTAACACCCAAAATCAATTAATGTAACACACATAAATTTTCTTCAAAGTAAAATACTCAAGTTCTTTAAAGTGATTTTTTTTAAATAGCTGGGGTATAGATAGTGATATATATNGTGTGTGTGTGTGTGTGTGTGTGTGTGTGTGTGTGTGTGTGTGTGTGTGTGTGTGTATAGCAGTATGAAACTCTCAAAAAACCTTCTTAAGGAGTGTATAATAATGTTAAGAAATGGTTTTATTAGTAGTATTTTGGATTAATTGACAGTAGCTTCCTTTGTTAATAATAATAACATCTTAATTATTAGTAACTTCTCAAGAATAAGGAAATATAAAAGCTGGAAGGAAAGTAGAAAATGGCCACCAATGATGATAAGGAATCAAAAACAATATAGAAGGCAAAAATGTGANAAAAAATACTATTGATCAAGAAAACTGTATCCAGCAAAGGTATTTTTCAAAAGGAAAGGCAAAATGACATTACCAGATCAACAAAAAGCTGGAAGAATGTGTTGCTAGCAGATCTCCCTTACAAACATACTGAAGGAACTTCTTCATTCTTAAATTAAGTGACCTTGGACAGTAGTTTGAATCCAAACCAAAATAATAATAATAATAATAATAACAACAAAAACAATAATAAAGGGCAACAGTAAAGGTGTCATGTAATTACAGAAGATGGTATAAATGCACATTTCTTCTCATGTTCAACAAAAACAATAATAAAGAGCAACAGTAAAGGTGTCATGTAATTACAGAAGATGGTATAAATGCACATTTCTTCTCATGTTTTTCTCTTAACTGATATAAGACCAATGGTAAAAAAAAATGTATATAATATATAAATATGTTGAGCTGTAATACAGAGAAATCTAATATACCTGCCAATAATGGCACAAAGGAGGTGGATGAGAGCAAAGCTGTCTTGGCCTAAGGAAATGACTCCAGATAGTAATGTAAACCCACAGAAAAAAAATTAAGAGATCCAGAAATAAAAATAAGATTAATATAACAACATTTATAAATATATTTGCTCTCTTAGATTCTTTAAAAGACATAAAGTGATATAAAATAATAGTATTAAAAATTTGTTGTTGGCTTTGTAACATTTATAGATGTAATATGTACAATAATAATACCACAAAAGCTATATAGGAGTAATGTTTCCATATCTCACTAGAATTAAGTTAGTATAAATCTGAAGCTACTTGTGATAAGTTAGGATGTATATAGTAAGCCCTAAAGCAAGAATTAAGAAAATAGCTAAGAATATAGAAAAAAAATTAAAGAAATTGAACTGCTACACTAGAAAATATTCAATACAAAAGAAACCATAAAAGGGAATAGAGAAAAAAGACATGAGATATATAGAAAACAAAGAGTTAAATGGTAGAATTAAGTCCAACTCTATCAGTTATAACACTAAATGTGAGTAGATTAAAGATCTCAATCAAAAGGCAAAGACTGTCAGACCAGATTTGAAAAAAAAAAAAGATCTGTCTATAGGGCACTTTATATACAAAGATACAAACAGATGAAAGTAAAATGATGAAAAAACATATCATGCAAACAGAAATCACAAGAAAGTTGGAGAGTCTATACTAATATCAGGCAAAATAGGGCTTAAACCAAAAACAAAAGCATGTTACTAGAGATAAACAGAGGCCTTTTATAATGATAAAAGAATCCATCCATTAGAAAGATATAGCAATTATATACATACATATATATATATATATATAACAGAGCACTGAAATACATGAAGCAAATACTGACGGAAGTTAGAAAAAAAGTAGATAATTCAAAAATAAAGTTGGAAATTTCAATATGCTATTTTTAATAATAAATAGAACAACTAGGCAGAAGGTCAACAAGGAGCTAGAAGACTTGTACAACACCATAAAGTATTGACTTGAATAATACTAGACCCAACACATATCTGTAGATATACTCAAGAACGGAATACACATTCTTCTTGAGTGTAGGTGAACATTATCCAGGATAGACCATATGCTAAACCACAAAATAAACCTCAATAAGCTTAAAAAGATAAAAGTAATACAAAGTATATTCTCTGACTACAATGAAATTAGATTAGATATCAAAGACAGAAAAAAAAATCAGGAAACTCACAAATATGTGGATATTAAAAAATATACTACTAAATGGCAAATCAAAGAAGAGATCAAAAGAAATTTAAAAATAATGTGACATGAATGAAAATGAAAAGAAAACATAAAAAATATTATGTGATGCAGTCAAAGCAGTACTTAGAGGAAAATTTATAATGTAAATAGCTATATTAAAATAGATCCTAACCTTCCAAACTAAGAAACTGGGAAAAGAAAAGCAAACTAAACCTAAAGCAGGCAGAAGCAAGGAAATAATAAATATTAAAGAGGAAATTATGAAACATAGAGTAGAAAAAGAATAGAGAAAAGCAATGAAACCACAAGCTGATTCCTTAAAAAGACTAACAAAATTGACAAACTCTTAGCTCCATCGACCAAGAAAAAAAAGAGAAAAGACTCAATAGAATCAGAAATAAAAAAGGGGACATAATGACTGGCCACAGAGAAATAAAGAGAATTTTAAAGTAATATTTCAAATAATTGTATGTCAAAACATTAGCAAATTGGCAAATTTTTAGAAAGACAACTACTGAAACAGACTCATGAAGAAATAGACAATCTAAATAGACCTATAACAAATAAAGAGATTAAATTAGTAAATTAATAAACAAACAAAAAGCTACCCCAAAGTGAAGCTCAGGCCAAAATGGCTTTTGTGTTGAATTCTACGAAACATTTTAAGCAGAATTAATAACAGTTCTTCACAATCTCTTTCCAAAAAAGCAACACTTCCCAACTCATTCTATGAGTACAGCATTAAACCAATACAAAAACCAGACAAATGT
>NW_007731848.1:3600-12825 GCF_000696425.1 Galeopterus variegatus
GTAGAAAATGGCCACCAATGATGATAAGGAATCAAAAACAATATAGAAGGCAAAAATGTGATAGCCAACACCCACACAGAAACACTGGTGTTGTGTTTTGGGTGCTGTTTCATCTCAGTGGTGGTGGTGACATAGAGGGGCCTGAACAGCACCCTGAGACTGATCATATGGAACGAATGGCAAAAACCTCCTTGTTTTTTGTGTTAGTTAGTCCTCTGGTAGTTGCAGGAACCATTGAATTTGCAACAGAAACATTTGTTCTACGAAACACTTATGCTTTCTTTTAGTCAGAAAAACATGTTATATAAAATTGAATTTCCTTGAGAATACAATAGTACAATTGAAAAGAAAAACATAGGCACCCCTACAGCTTTCACAGCCAGTGGTCAAATAGCAAGATTATTTGAGACTAAAAGGTAATATCAGTTTTGGTTGTAGGGTAATTTGAAGAAACCCCTCTACTGCCATTATTCTTAGAATTGGAAAATAGCAGACAAAAATGTCATTTTGGAAAATTTTTCAGTAAACTTCAACTTTAAAATTCAGTTAAAAATACTTTGGAAGTATGCCTAGGATAATGACAACATTCTCAGTTGATTTGATTAATTCAAGGAGAAAAAGGATTAATCTAACCAGTTATTTGACAAAATTGAATATTTGTCTTTTCAGCTCATTGTATTGTTTTCATATATTTAGATTTTGAATTCCATGATGTCATGGATAGTTCATTGTCTGTATTTCTAATTATCAATGCATTATTGATTTCAGAGCTTGAGTTGAATTCAGAAGTACAAATACTAACTGCTCCAGCCTGAGAAGAATGACAAGTATTATGAAAGGATTATTTTGTGTGTGCTACAAATGATTATAATTTTTCTTTATAAATAAAAGAACAACACAGCAACAGTAATTATTATGGGAGGTAGTACATGTGAATAATGGCAGAGTTAGGTTGAGCACAATTTAGTAATCTTTGTGTTATACAATATTTGTAAAATACTTCTTTTTCCAGTAAGTATGTGTCTATATTTTAAACATTTGACAAGTTGTTTTTAATTTTACTGATGACTAGAGGAAACTAATAAGAAATATTTTTCATTTTCATGCAAGCCAAATTCGTTTTGGTTTTTATTTTTCAATATCTGACATATTCTAGGAAGTAGGATTGTTTCAGTCATCTAAATTGGGCTTTATACTACATAAATAAGCTTGCCTAGAAGATGAAGTAGATAAGAAAAGAAAAGGAGCAGGGAAATCTCAAAGGGATGTCTTGATTTCTAAAACAAAATAGCAGACTTATGGCTTTGCTATCAACAATGAAGGAGAATAAATGATTGACCAGCAGCATGTGCATGGGCATCACTTGGAAGCTTGTCAGGAATGCAGAATGTCAGATACTACTGGAGACCTACTCAATCAGAATGTGCCTTTTAACCAGATTGTGTGGTTCCTATGCATATTTAAATTTGAGTAGCCATGGTTACTCAAACCCTTCCCCCACAGTATTTATAAGCACTTTCTATATTCATGGTTGTTTGCTAGATGAGGGATTCTACCCTCAGTTTAAATCATAGTAGCCCAGTGCTTACATTCACATAAAAGCTTTAAGCCTTAGGCTACATAAACACAGAACTACCATGTAATTTAAGCCATTATTGGATAAAGGGGAAAGATGTATAGAGCAACAGGGCCTCTTTTTCCTGTAAAACTGAACCATAGAATTGATGTCTATTCCATGTGTAAGTAAGCCAATTTTTTCAGTTAAACAGTACAAGGTAATTTGAAATTATTTGAATCTTGGATTTAGCTTATTGTTAGAAGTCCTGGGCATAAAGATCTTTATGCCATTTTGAATGGATTTTATGGAGAAAGTCACTTTTTACAGATATTTATCATTTGAATCTTGGATTTAGCTTATTGTTAGAAGTCCTGGGCATAAAGATCTTTATGCCATTTCGAATGGATTTTATGGAGAAAGTCACTTTTTACAGATATTTATGTCCAAGAATGAGGATGCTATCTGCCCAGGGAGAGAGGGCAAACTTCTGAAATTCTGGCACTTTGGCTAAAGGAATGTGTGTGGCCTAAGTGTATTTGCTCAGTCTGCCTGAGATTACTCTGCTAGTACTTTGATATGAACCTTATTTATTAGTTTTCTGTCACTTGTAACAGAGTAACTGAAACTGAGTAATTTATAAAGAAAATAAAATTATTTCTTACTTTTCTGGAGGCTGGGAAGTCCAGGGTTCAGGGGGTGCATCTAGTGAGGGTTTTCTTTCTGGTGAGGACTCTGTGCAGAGTCCTGAGGCGACTCAGGGTATCACATGGTGAGAGAGGCAAGGGCATCCTATTGTGCTCTCTTCCTCTCCTCATAAAGCCACCAGTCTGCTTTCATGATAACTCATTATTCCATTAATCCATAGCCCTCGTGGTCCAATCACCTCTTAAGGGCCCGACCTTTCAAATACCATATTGGGGATTAAACTTCAACATGAACTTTGGAGGGGACAAACATTCAAATCATATCAAAACCTGTGGTAGAAAAGATGAGTTTTAAGGAAAATCTTTAAATTATGCTTACATAGATTCCATTATTATTGGCTGAGGACATTGGAAGAACTGTTGATATGTTTGAAGGGTGTAGTAGTCACTGATAGCAGGACCACAGAGAGTGTATTAACCTAAATGTACTGAACAAATATTAGCAGATTGAATGATGTCACTATGAACTAAGAAGCTGACAGCTTGAATCTATTGATGCAATTTGTGGTTACATTAAGTAGTCTAATTAAGTGACAACTTCACTGTTCAAAAACCCATCTCATTTGTATTATGATGGGAATGGAGAAAAGCAGATAAAATGCAAACATTAGGGCCTTGGTCCTAGCAGTTTCTGTAACACTCTGGTTTAATTTTCTTCTATGGAATACCTACTATCTGTTAAACACTTTCCACCTGCCTAATACGCTAAACTTATGAAACAATATGGCAGTAATTTTGCAAAAATCAGTATTTTCTAAAGTAAATGCTCTCCAGCCAAAGAACCCCAGAAACACACTTTTAGTTGAACAAATTGAAGGCTGGCTGGTTTGCCCAGCTGGTTGGAATGCAGCCTTATAACACAAAGGTTACAGGTTTAGATCCCCATACCGGCCAGCCACCAGAAAACAAAACAAAAAATAATTGAATGAGTTGCTTTTCTTACTTGATAAGTGAGAGAATAAACAACATGGATTTGTGGGACTTCTCAGTAAAAAGGTTGTTATGAACTGAATGTTCGTGTCCTCCCAAAATTCATATGTTGAAGCCCTAACCCCAACTCAGTGGTACTCGGAGATGGGGCCTTTGGGAGGTAATTAGAGTTAGATGAAGTCATGAAGTTAAGGCTCTCATGATGGGTATAGTGCCCTCATAAGAAGAGATATTGGAGAGTTTGCTCTCCACCCCTGCTCCCCAAATATACCATGTGCGAACACAGGAGAAGACAGCAGCTACCTGCTAGTCAAGAAGAGAGCCTTCACCAGAAACTGACCATGGTGGAACCCTGACTGCAAACTTCCAGCCTCCAAAACAGAAAATAAATTTCTTTGTTTAAGCCACCCATTTTTATGGCATTTTGTATGACAGCCCTAGCAGGCTTATACAAGCATGTTGCTGCAAATAACCTATTATAGCATTTGAGCTTTTGTTGGGTTATTTGAGGGAGTGTCCAAGAAAGCAGGGGTTTGCTCTAGATTGGATACTGTCAGAAAGCAGAGAAGTAATTGAGAATCTCAATAAATAGACAGATAAGAGAGTGGATAAAGCCATCATTGGTAAAGAAACAGCAGTCACTCATGTTAGCCAGGAGATAGGGATGTTTGGTATATGTGGGTGACACAGTGACCTTGACTGGGTTTACACTTAAATAAAATTACAGAGTGACCTTGTTTTGTCTCACTTTATCATGGTCTCACAGTGAACTTATCTGATGTTGGTGTCATGTGAGATTATTTATGTTCAAGAGGGGAGTGACATGGCCTAGCTATGAGCACAAGGCCAGCTTCTTAATAGCAGAGAAGCCCAGCTATACATGTTAGACCAGTTCCTGGATGTCATGGGCTGACTTCTTCTTTTTCACTGAGTAGAAAGGTTTTTTCTAGATGTTTTGAAAGAATTATTCTTTTCAGTAATAAAAGAAGTTATATTATAGTGAAAGTATTTTCAATTTAGTGTCTTTAATTCTTTCAATAGCAAACATTATATAGATAATAAGACCATATGTAGAGAATGGCAGCAGGGGGCCAAGAGCCTCAGCCGTGCTCCCACAACCAGCCCAGCAGTGACCACCGAGCTGTCACAGGAACCCCCTTGGTCTCCCCTGCTAGAATGAGGGTGGTACCATGGGCCTCGACCAAGCCCCCTCCTTCCTACTCCTCCCACCCTATTTCCTTCCCCCTTTCGTTCTCCCTTTTACCTCCAACTGCTCCACAACAACACCTTAGATTTTTAAAAATGTATATAATATTAATTTTAAAAACTTTTTAAAAATCAATTACTCATTTGATGCTGGTATCCTTTCTCTGACATCCTGCCTAGGAATTGCCTTGTCTATGCTGGAATAGTTCCAGTAAAAGGAAACACTTGCCTACTGACAGAGTTCATTGCATAAGCTGAATAGTTAGCTACTTGTACCACTTGTAGCAATAGAGAAAAAGAAAATGCTTTCCATAACATAATTAAGGAAAAGAAACCCACACAAACTAATTCAAAACAAAAAGATAAAGTTTTTGAAAGGCTACAACAGGCAATCTCAAAGACGTTAATAAAAAGATAATTCCCATCACGTTGAAGCTAGCTAAGCCTCTTCTCACATCTTCCACAGAGTCATACCATTTGTCTTTTCTACTTCTCATTGAGGATCTTTCCCATTTTTTTCTTCTTGCAGATCAGCTTTCTCTGCTTCTTGTTTCACTCATAACTTCGGCCAGCAGATCACATTGGCTTATCATGGTACAAACTCCAGCAAAACCTGACATCCAGCGCCACAGGATATTTTATCTTAAGAGATTCTGAATATCTAAGTGGCTCAGTCTTGTACCAGTTCAAATTTGGGGGTAAAGGGATCTGCTTATATCAGTTCAGCCTATGAATTTCCTTCCTCTAGGTCAAGTGTTCAGTCTTGTCTAATCATTCTATTACTTAAGTATTTGTAGGCAAGAGTCAGCATTGTATTTATTACAGAACCCTATTTCAAGGCTCAAATAATTATATAGAACTATACAAGACTAGGGTAAAGGCTATGAAAGTGCAGTCTACAGAAAAGGAAATGTAAATGATTCCTAATCATATGAAAATACTAAACTAACTCATAATATGAATATAAAGTAAAACTATACTGTAATGCCATTTTCCACTCATAAAATTGTTAAGGATTAAAATGTTAGATATGTTAGATAATACAGTGTGTTAGTGAAGCTACAAGGAAATAGGCTTTTTCATACATTGCTGGTGGAAGCATATATTAGTATCATTTCTATGGAGATCAATTTGGCAATATGCATTCAATTTAGATTTTCGTCAATGGGGACAATTAAAACACAATCATAGAATGAAAAACTATGTAAAAAATAAGGAAACACTTCATGTACTGCTATGGTAAGACTTACAACATGTATTTCAAAAAAAAAAATAAAGATCCCTCATCCCTGACCACCTCATCCATCCCAAAAAATTCATTAAAGAAACTGGACCCTGCTACATGACAGAAGAGGGCACCATTGAACTAAAAATTTTGTAAGCTGTCAGAGATCCACAAAATGGATTAGACAAAAGTGAATAAATCTATACGAAGCTACTGTAAAATAAAGTCAAAACCAAAATATCTCATCTGATGAAAGTTTTCCACCAGTAAGCAGCATGAAACAGAAGAAAAATACAATGAAAAACTCTAAACCAAATTTAGAATTCTTAAACGAGCATTTGTAGATATAAAAATATTAAAGATGAAGTGCACAAAAAGCAGTAAAAATCAAAAGAGATTGACTAAATTCAGGAAATAAAATATAGAAAAAGAGTAAATCATCACAGATATGAAGGCTAAATTACAAAGTGCCCAAGGGAGAACAGATTCAAATGAAAGTTTTATGACACGTTGAAGTATGAAAACAGAGAAGATAGTAGAACATGACACAAAGAAATAAGTAAAAAGGGAAGAGAGAAAGTGGTTGAAATGGAAGACAGGCAAAGAAGAAAAAACATATTTGTTGGAGTCCTTAAAGCAGAAAAAGAAAACAGTGCAACAGAACTAATATTTAAAACTGTAATCTAAGAACACTTTCCAAAACTAAATGAAGATCTGAATCTACACATAGAAAGGGCTCAGCAGATACCTGGAAAATGGATCTAGAATGGTCAACTTAGAGATGTATGCAAGTAAAACTCTTAGATTTCAAAAATTCAGAAAATAATTTCTCAAGGTATCCTAGCAAAAGTATCAAATATCAAAATAGATTGGAGTCAGACTTCCCCAAAACAACATACAAAATAAGAGCATAGAGCAACAGTGTTAAAAAAAAATTTTTTAATTTTTTTAAATTAAAAAAAAAAAAAACGAGTCAGACTTCCCCAAAACAACATACAAAATAAGAGCATAGAGCAACAGTGTTAAAAAAAATTAAAAAAATTTTTTAAATTAAAAAAAAAAAAACAGTGTTAAAAAAAAATTTTTTAATTTTTTTAAATTAAAAAAAAAAAAAACCTAGGAAGAAATCATGAACCAGGGATGTTGTATCCAGATCTTAAGACAATAGAAAACCAAAGACTTCTAGAGAATGGGCTTTATCCAAAGAGATGACTGGGAAAACTTCAGCAGTGAGGCTTATGGGAAACAATATATTTTACTGTAGATATAAAACTAAAATAAATATAGGTACAAGGATAGAAGTGTAATATAGTAATATATGTTCTGATGATATAGAAATGATACAAATATAAAACGAGAGGATGAAAGTGTGGGAAAGTTAAATATGAAAGAAAAATAAGCTCTTGGCAGTATATATATGTAGGAGTTAAAGGAACCATTAAAACCTGACAAATTAGATAGTAGCAGACAACTGAAAAACTGAGAAAAAAATGTTTGAGATATATAGTAAGATAAAGGGCTAATATCCCTAATTTATAAAGAACTCTGAAAAATTGAGGGGAAAAAAAGCAAGAGCTTAATAGAAAAGTGAGCAAAAGATGTAAACAATTTACAAAAAGAGATATAATATGGCCCTTACACATATGAAAAGTCATTCAACCTCTCTTGTAATACAGAAATGCAAATTGCAACTACACAGAGGTGTTTTTTTATCTTTCAGATTAGAAAAAAATATTTACTGTAATACTTTTGTTTGGGGGGTTGTATGCAATCTGGCACTCTCATACATTGCTGGTGGGACAGCCTCAAGCATGCAAATTGGTATAACCTTTGGAGAAGGAAATTTGGCAGTATCTAGCAAAAGTACTTACACATTTACCCTTTAACCCAGACATCTTTCTAGGAATTTATCTTGAAGGTATACACCCAGCAATTCAAAAATACATGTGCATAAGATTATTCACTACCACATTGTTTATAACTACAAGATGTTGGAAACAATCTAAATGCTGTTATGTAGGGGAGAGGTTAAACAGTTTATAGAATGTCCATCCAGTGGAATACTCTACAACCGTGAAAAAATGAGGAAGATCTCTAAACTGATACAGAGTTCGGACCCCTGTACTGGCCAGCCGCCAAAAGAAACAACTGATACAGAATGATTTTCAGTATACTATTATATGAATTTTTAAAAATCAAAATGCAAAGGAGTGTCTGGCATATACTTAAGAAGAAAAGAGAAATCGAAATGTACATGTATTTGCTTATTTGTGCAATCAGCACACAGGAAACATAAACCAAAAACTAATGAGATAGTTACCACCAGAGATGGTTAGGAGAGAGGTAAATAAACATGGGAGAAAAGGGATGGGGTAGAATGCATGGGTGGGGAGAGAGATAGTTCTTAAGTATACCATATACTTGTATAGTTCTGACTTTCGGTACCAACATGATGTCTGACATCCTAAAATAAATGAATGAATGGATGAAATCAACAAGGTTGGGAGGGAAACAAAATGGAATACCAACAGAAACAAATAAGCCTAACTGTATTTCAAATGAATAACATAATTATACTGAGTAGGAAGAGAGTAGACTAATTCAAGGAACTTTTGAACACTTTATTGTATTTTGATTATATACCCTCAGACAAAAAGAACTTTAAACAAATATTGACTCTAGTTAGATTTGTTTATCACAGTAGTATAGCTATTCTGAAATTATTTGAAGCATATTCCAATATGGAGCAAATAAGTATATAGTAAATCATGAGAGACAGGCTTCTTGTTGTCAGAGAAGTTACAGATACATAAAGAGGAAAGACTACAACAAAGCCTTTGATGTTACACTGGAGTTGGAGATGTCAGTATGAACTCATGGTTTTAAAATATATAATGATAATTACAGAAATAGATATAGAGTTGTGTGTATATACATATTTTCTGTCTCTGTTCACTGAGATGACCTAGAAAAAATGCTCCCTAATACCAGTAATCATCTGTTGCATCCTGATAGTGATCTAAATAACATTCTTCACCAAAAGGAACCGAGGCTTAGAAAAATAAGTAGTGCAGGTCTGGTGTAGAGAAAGTTCAAGTTGAGATTAGAACATCATTTTTGTGTGCTAGTAAGGGAGTGATCAAATAATGGAAACATGACAAAAAGGCACAGAAACTAGTTTGAAGGGCTCTCACTGGCTGAATGTTGGACAATTGAGTATCAAAATAAATAATGATAGATAAAAATCCATATGTTTTTACTTATATAAATACATAACTAAAAGGAAAGAGGGTAAAGGAGCATTATTTTCAATAGTAAAATGTCAAGTAGTAAATGTAGATGACTGATGGAAACGGGAAAAAAATTGAACCACCACCATAGTGATGAATGTTTCAATCAGGAGTCATCAATAAAACTAGTGGACAGAAATATCCTGATGAAAAACATTTTTTACATGATCCCAAAGTATCTCCCCATAAAATACTTATTAATTACAAAAGGAAAAATAGTAACTTTATAGTGGACAAACTTACAGACACCGGCAAAACCAAGTGATGAAAGTCAGCATTGTCCATTTATAGGACAAATATGGTGTGCTTCCT